>NW_010133639.1:36620-49969 GCF_000699245.1 Pterocles gutturalis | reverse complement strand
GGCCGGGCTCTCAGCTGGAGCTGCTCGCCCCTGTGCGCACAGAGGGCTGGTGCCACTGTAACCGCTGGGGAACGGCCCGCAGCGGGAGGGCTGCTGCCAGCCTCAGCCGCCCGTTCCCGCAGGCCTGGCGGGTTCCCTGCTCACGTCGGGCTCCCGGCATTGGAGCCCTGCGTTCCCCAAAACCCCTGTCACTGAGTCCTCTGGCTTCTCCAGGAAACAAAACTTTATGCTAACTTTTGCTTACAGTTTTTTATAGGAAAGATTGAAAGTTTTGTTGTGTCTTGAGATGCCACTGGACAAAGAAGTTAAAAATCTGAGCTGTAACACTGTGTTAAAACAGTCCTTGTTAATCCCAGGTTTGGAGCATGCATTTGTCAGAGATTACAGGGTTAAATCAATTGCAGGAAGGAATAACTCAAATCTGCTGAAATGAGTTGAATAAAGTCTCTGAAAACAGACCTTATCAAGTGAAGTGTTATGACAGTTAGCAGGCAGAGTCCATCACATTAAACCCTTTTTCATATTTTCCCTTTTTTTCCCTTCTCAAATTTCAACCCAACAGTTTTCTGAAAAACTGTAGCATTTACTAGACCCTGAATTTTTGGAGCTGGTGTGATTCTTCAGGCTATCGTGACAGTTATGTTTCGGGAGAGGTAGACTCTTCTGTTTAAAACGGGAAAGATGATAAACACTGTCATGAGCATGCTTCTCGTATAGTCTTTCATTCCTTGTGGTAGTTGCTTGGATTTTTTTATTTATTTGAGGCTGTCAGGTCATACTGCTTCCAGTTTATGACCAAAATATCAGGTGATGACAAAGAGTTTGTCAGTGTGGAGCTCACTGTCCTTTGTACTTGTGACAGTGAACAGGTGGAATGTGCTGTGTGTTTCCAAGGGACAGTGTTTATCGGCTGAGCTTTGAAAACATTATATCAGTAAACTGATTCTGTTACAAGTTGTAATTGCTTATTTTAAGTCCCAAAATGGGATTACGTTGATGAAATTCTTGGTTGATGAAGGATTTTTGTATCCTCGTGGTTCTTAAAATCTCTTTACGTCTCCCTAATGTTTCTTGTTTTCAGGTAGGACCTTCTGATTTTGTTTTTGGTATGTAGTAAATTTGACTCCTGTGGATTTCGTCAGATAAGTCCATTTCTGAATATTTTCCACAATTCTTGATTTTCGTGGGTTTTTAGAGTCTAGTATTTGCAAGGCATATGCTCTTGATTTTTTATTTCAATTGCACGATCTATGCTTTTAAAAAAATAAATAAAAATTTGCCTCTCATTTTAGGAAGAAGTTTTCCCTTTTCCAGAAATTAGCAATGAAGAACTGCAGGAGATCAACCAGTTTGTAGGACCTGTAGAAAAATTTTTCAGTGAAGAAGGTATAATTATTAGTTTCTTATTCATGCGAGTGATTTAGTGATTACAAAATGATTTAGCTATAGCAGCTGAATAAGATTATTATAGTTAAAATATTTAAGTTATTTTGTGCAGTTATTGCTAGTCATCTAGTGCTGCTGGCTCTATAGGTATGTTTATTTACAGCTTTTTTATATGGAGCATTTGGATGCAGATGAGAAGACAAATCTTCAAAACAGAAAAGAATAAATAGAAAAAAAAGAGGAAGTAAAAGAATTCTAGGATAGATATAGGATTTGAAATTGTTTTTAGCTTGGTTGAATAATGCTATTTACCACTTCGTATATTGTGAATTTTTTTCTGAAACTTTAACTGTCCTACTGTGCTAAAACTGGTTTTAGCAAAGTTCAGTAGAGATAATAATAAATGAAGACTCATCAGGAAGCTATCAAAAATCAAAGGCGTTTATGATTTTCAGCATTAGAATAGTTTTGGGAAAAGTCATATTAGCCCTGTGCATTCCACACAGGGTTACAGGGTGTTTCTTCTATTACTGGTGCAATAGATAAGCTAATTCTTGGACAATTATAGAAAATTGTTTTTTACAGATGGCAATTTCTGAGGCAGTTAAACAGTAGCATCTCAGATTTCCCGCTGACAAGGATACTAGGTCTAGATTGCCAAACACTGCAGGAGTTTGAAAGAGCCTGTGATTGTCATAGATCATGATTTGTGAGAGCCAGGTAGTTTTAACTATAAAATTGTAATGTTGCTCACTTGAATTAAGGATTTGTGCAGATTAGCTAACTCATTTATGTACCTTTTTTTCTTTTATCCTAGAAAATCCTGGAAATACTTGCCTTATTCCAGTCATGGAATCTGCTAACATGCACGTGCACAACCTGTACACATAGAAATGTTTGAGAAAATTAAATTTAATCCAGATTTTTCCCACTTCTTTTTCCTATATATGTCATGACTTTATGGCCATAATCAATATTCCTGGGACCTTCCAGTTGGTTCTGTATTTTGATTTTGATGGTGTAATATGGTGGGCTACTTCAGTGGAGCATTGTTCTCCAGAAATGGCATTGGGACTTCCCACTGCACTGTCTAGGACTTGTCTGTGTGATTGTCATCAAAAGGTTAAAAATAATTGTTTTTCACTTTGCAGGGAGGAGGTCAGATGGGGTGACGGGCTGCGTCAAACAGCACCCAACCAGCCTGCTGTGTTCTTAGTCTTACAGAAGCCAGGTTAGGGTTTGAGTTTTCTAGCCACAGGAAGAGGAGGGCAAACAGGACAAAACAGGACAGTAAGGTCAGGCCTGAAGCTGGAAAGAGTAATTCTTGTGAAGTTAGGGATGTTTGTAGCTCTGTTTTTTCTGAAGATGCTTCAGAAGACTAGAGGAAAACTACAGCAGGGAGGGATGTGATGCTTCAGTTATTTCAGTTCGTCAGGTCTGGCTCTCAGACTAGTGGTTAGGTTAGAGATCGTCCTGCTGCTAATTCGTAGCAAGCAGTGACCTTGACTCTGGTCTGAGAACACTGCAGTTGCACAGATTTTTTCTGCACTAAGAAACACAGTTTTAAATTACAAAACCTTCTGTATTTGTAGTGGACTCTAAGAAGATTGATCAAGATGCCAAAATCCCACCTGAAACTTTAAAAGGACTGAAGGACTTGGGTCTCTTTGGCATGCAGATTCCAGAGGAATATGGTGAGTAAGCCAGCACAAAAGACTATCCCAGTAGTCTGTATTAAGTAAGGCACTTTTGGGTCTTGCAAAACGTGTCCGTACTATTCTATGCTATCATTTGACCTGGATATGCAAATTAGGAGCTGAGGCTTCCTCCCTAGTAAAGAGATGTGGGCACCAAGAACGTCTGTTGGCTACGTAGGGAGCTCTGCATACTCTTACCTTGGGCGCCTGAGTTCGATAACTAATTTTAGAGGGTGTAAATTCCTCTTAGCACAGCATTTTCCTTCTTGTTCTTTTGGATGCAGTAGGGTAGCTTGTAGAGTCGAGTCAACATTCTGCGGGACCTGCTGATGGTTCCTGAAATTATACTGGGTCCAAACTACAGTGTTACATGGAACCGATTGATCAAAGCTGTCACTGGCAGATAGGAGTATGTTTGACCGTACAGAAGTGTAAAAGTATAGTGTCTGTTTATCAAATAGACATTATCAAATTTATCAAAAGTATAAGATCCTTCCTATGCAATACTGAACAAAAAGTTTGTGGCTTAAAGGACATCATAGTGGCAACTGAGATCGGAGACTTGAGTTCCTTAGTGGATTAACCCTTTAACGTGCAAAGGAATTTTCAAGAAAACATTGACCCTATTCTTTTGCATAAAATAAACACTGGGATTGAAACTAATATTTTACGTGAAATTTATAAAGAAATGAGATTGTTGCATTGTCTGTTTTCTATTACAAAAGACAGAGACTTTAAAGAGAACAACTTGGAGGAAGACAGAACGGTGTTTGACCGTCAGTGGAAGGTAGCTTCAGTGGGGAAGATCCCTAATTTTTTAAGAGAGTAGTGTGAAACGATATGTTTTTTTTCCAGTGATTGTAACAATGCTATACAAAGTCAGAGACATACCTCAGTATTTACTGGGTGATAAAGTAATACCCTATTTTTCAAAGCATTTTTTGTTGCACCTTTTTTGTTTCTTGTATTAGGTAACATAACTAGTGTTGCTGTACTGAAAAGTATATTGGGCAACATGCATGTACTGTAACATCATGTGATCTCTGTTGATTAATTAATTGTTAATTAATGCTTTGGAAATGCATTAGAAATTGTATTAAGTGTTTTTCATGGGTATTCAGAACTAGGCAGCGTGATGCGAGTAAGATAGAAAAGAGGTTTGCAAGCTCTTTCAGGTTTTTCTCTTTGGGATAGTGTCTGGGGAAGAGAAAGATCCAGATCTAGCACCTTAACCCAGGTGGGGAGAGGGGTATTTAGGAATTAACAAATATGTTGGAAGAAGATGAGGGGTTAGTGTCTACTGAAAGGAGGTGTTGGAAGCAGAGAACAAACGATGGAACACAGAGCAGAGCGTTAGGAAGCATCACAATGTTGGAAGTGTAACCTAGTATTGATTAACTAGAAACTAGTTTCCTACTCTGTTATATTTTTAGAGTCTGAAATGCAATCATACTTTAACAAAACATTATTGTTATTTCAATCTTGTATTGTTTTGAAGCTTGTGAAATAATACTCTCGGCTTCCAGTTTGTACAAGGTTGCAATCCGTTCAGCATACTTGTGGAAAATGATAGTCCTCTTGTCTTCTGCACATGTATGCTGGATAAAAACCAGAAGATGGAAAGCAATCCCCTTGCTATAAGCAAGGTGCTTTTTTCTGCACCATAAGTAATATGCTTCTGACGAGGTTATTTCCCATTTTCTGTAGTTCAGATCTGCTGTATTTTTGTTGGTGGTGCTGGTCATATTTCAAAACTCTTCACTCGCATGCATTCAGTGCTTTGCTCGTTGCATGGTGTTTTTCATAATGGTCTGTAATAGTGGCGTATTTGCCAGAAGCGTGAGAACACAGAACATTAATGGAAAAAAACGAAGCTTATGTAAATCATGGAACAATGTCTCTCTGGAATTACTGTGCACATCATCATTAGTCTCCAGGCCGAATCCTGAACCCAGCACCTCTTAGAAAGGGGAAAAGAAGTAGGAGCGTGTATAGGTAGGAGGAGTGCGAGTTTTAATTCATGTAAGCGTGCTCTGAAGGAGAGAGTGTAAGAGGCAGTCATGTGAACTAATGGCAGCGGGGGCACTTGTTCTTGCAGTTGTTTGGTGTACCTAACATAGCAGGAGGATTGAGACATCTCCTCAAATAGGCAGTCGTTATCCTGACTTACACTGCTGTCCCAAGTGGAAAATTATTAACCTGGAAAAAAGATTTTCTTGAATAGATGAAGTTGTTTATTCAGCAGTAATACAGAAAATACTCTTAAATTATGGGAGCAGGACTTCTAGTCCCGGTGGCTTAAAATTCTTGAACATTAGACTCGTACAGCTACAGCTTTGGTTTATCCTACTTCTGTTCTTTTCAAGCTCCTTATGAATAGCCTCTGTGTTTGCATCAGCAGATCACAGAATACCTCCAAAAAGGACATGCTAGAGTCAAGTTTGTTTCTTGATATAGTCACATTCTTTTATTAAAGACATTTTTGGAGCATTGTATTTTAGTACCGTTTTGAAGAAAGATTGGGAAACTGGTCTGGCTTTGTAGCAGAGCCTGGAAATGGCACCAAAAAAATTCATTTTGTCCGGTAAGCACAGGAATTCAGATTAGAGCAATTTTTATACTGAGTCTTTCACCACTTTCACATACAGAGTGTATCAAACAAGCTTGTTTCCTGCCGTTTGATGGATTATGCTGTGTTTTCTGGGTGTGCGTGCATGCTTGAACACAAACACGTCTGCTTTCTGAATAGCGTGCAGCTGCAGCAATGGGGTATTTATTTGTGGACATAATGTCCAGTCTATACTAAGACACTTCCTAGTTAACAGTGTTGTATTCTTGACGTTTCTGTACTTGAAAGGGATTTTTTTGGGGGGAAGGGGCAATTTAAATTGTAAGGTATCTACATAGAATAAACCATAGTATTTGTTGCAGGTGGCCTTGGTCTATCAAATACCATGTACGCACGTTTGGGAGAAGTCATTGCTTTAGATGGATCTATCGCCGTTACTCTGGCAGCTCATCAGGCTATTGGGCTTAAGGTAATGCTCTTCTTTATGTCCAGGAGTTCTATGTAACGTGCATAGAAAAGGTGAGGTGCAGTTAAAATGTGAGTGTACAAATAAGGATTACTGGTGAAGTATAAATCAGGTGGAACATTCTGACGTCAGGCTGGTTGTTGATGTTCCCAGCACCCTCTGCCAGTAAGACTTTCATGCAGCATAAAGACTGGATATGAAGTACACAACAAAATCATTAGTCCAGGAAACATTGGGATAATAATTCTAAGAAAAAATACGTTAAATGATTCCCAGTTGTTTAAATTGAGCAAAGTTAATGGAAGTAGCTAGAATGAATATTGAAATAAATAAAATATTGGGGGCTAAAGTTACGGGGAGGTTGGACAGCCATGCAGAGAATTGAGAACGGTGCAACTTTTTCTATCTGAATGAGGCTGCATATTGGGGAAGGTTAGAGAAGAAAACTTATCCAAGATCAATGTGCTGTAGCAAGCATGTGAATTTTAAACTCCTTTTCTGTTTAGTATAGCCTTAGATATCTGCCTTGTAGTGCATCTTCTGTTGGATGGATGGTGGTAGTCTGAAGCTTGAAGTAGCAGCAAGTTCATTACGATAAAAAATTCTTCATGGAATTGAGCAGACACTGCTAATTAAAAATATGTATTTATTCCTCACCTTACCTAAAATTTCGCTATCTGTAGAACAGGGATAGTGAGCTGAGCTGATTTGTAAAGCTGTCTGTCTGATGAGAAGTGTAAGACACAACTACTGTCACTCCTGCTGTGGCCAGTTTGGGCCAGTTAATCCTAATTTTATTGAGTAACCGTATCTTTTCTATTTAACCGTTGATTATTTAGCTTTATCATGTATTTTTGTACTTAGTTTGTCCTTCGTAAGAAAAACCTGCTGTAAAAAAATAAACGCAATAGAGATAATGAAAATAAGTGCATTCTCACAAAAAGTTGTTGAATGCCTCTGTAATTAAATAGTTTGGAACCTAAGTAAATCATGTGTTCTGTTCTCTGATTAGGAGCTTTGACAATTGCTGCTTTGGGGATTATTGAAATAAAATTATAGTGACAATAATAAAGGTATGACAAGTTATAAAGGAAGGACTATCTCAGTGCCTTTCAGAGCAACAGTTAAGTCTTCGCTTCAGCATGAATACAGGGAAACCTACTCTAGAAGGCAGTCTTAACAATAAGCCATCTGAACAACTGTCTGATGATAACATATTTTAATGTCTGATAAATAATAATGTCCATTTTTTTGTTAAACTGTCTCTTGTTATGCCATGAAATTTGCAAGTTAGGCTTCCTGCACTTAGCAAAGCTTGCCAGGTTTGTTTCTTTTTACACAGGTTGATGCTGAAAAGTTTTCTATTAATTCTTTATTTAGGGTATCCTCATCGCTGGCACTGATGAACAGAAAGCAAAGTACCTGCCGAGACTGGCATCCGGGGAGCACATCGCAGCGTTCTGTCTCACTGAACCTGGCAGGTACTGCGTTTGTAATCATAAAAGCTTCAGGAAGCACCAAAACACGAGTGGTTTTTTTAATTATTTTAATCTTCATTCTAGTGGTTGTTTGGTTAATATTTAATTATTTTTTTAAACAGTACACTTCAAGTCATGTAATTTATCTTTCCCCAAGGTGCTGCTTATGGCAGTTTCCATGAAATCACCAACCATTGTTGTTCCCATCCCAGGAATTCATCCACTTGATTTCTGGCATTACTGAATGTGAATTGAAAGGATACTTTGTGCTGTGTTAGAAATAATGTGCTGTGACTGTTCTAGGATGCTTTCAGTTCTTTCGCAAATTATAAAAGCCTGTATGGAAGGAGCTACCAAAAATAATAGGAAGAAATTTTGGTCTTTCCTTAGAGTTTAGAAAAGGCACCTTTGTAGCAGCAACTTAATTTTAAAGATAAATTTATATTTATTACATTTATTCATTGACTATTGCTCATGTTACAAGTTCTGTTCATGCGGAAGAGGTAGAGTTTTCTTAAAAACATAGAGGCAGATGGTTTACCAAGTGATTATAAAGGGAACTAATTGGAGGACTGAGACCAGCTGAATGTTTGAGATTGAATCTTGCTTGCCTGTACAAAACTATAGTTTGAAACTGTCTTTTCTGAATTCTTATCTGCTGGAATGACTTGCAATGAGCATTTTATTTACTTGCTAATTTTCATGTGCCTGTGATGTAGATACATCCCAACCATCAGTGATGGTTTTCATTCAAGAGTGCTAAGCTGAGTTTTGACCCTCTAAAAGCTATCCCACTTGCAGGTGAAATTAAACTAGCACAGATATTTTAACGGAGTGATCCATGAAAGGGACCTGGAAGTAACACACAGGACAAAAACCAAGGGCTAACGGTGGTCTGAAATTCTTCTGACATCTATATTTGGCCCAGTGTTATTTAAAAAGATTGCTGGTCTCAGGAACTTTAACTTCAGCCTTCTTAGAGACCGTAGTTCTGGTGCACAGATGCAATCGTTTTTAGAACTGAATTTTCAAAATCTAACCCTATTAAAACACCAGCTAAGATCTGGCTGTTTCAAGAACTTAACCCCTGTCTCCAGCTGAAAGCCTGAAGTGAGCTGTTGCAGCATTTTAATTTGTGGAAGAGGAAACTTCTTTCAAGGGGGAGGTGATGTGCTTCGTGTTAAATTATGTAATAAGGTGGTGATTCAAGAGAGGGCATGAACTTTTAATCACGGAATGTAAACTTGTGATTAGTTTGTTGTAATTCCCCTGCTGATTATGCTGCTGTAGAAGGTATTTGATGTGCCCAAGTGCCCACTGATAGAGACTGTCACATGTTTATTTTTAATTTCTGTTGAGCCTTTTTTCTCTTATGATATAAAACCACAGCATGAATTTTTGAGGAACAACTTAGACATTTTAAACTTGATTGTGTCTTAGGATGGCATATTCATTGTACATTCACATAACTCAGCATGTAGCTCAAGAGAGTTGCTTACGTGGCATTATGAACATTCTGGTCAGGTCATAAGATTGATAACACATGTGTTAATCAGCAGAAATACCCCCTCAGGTAACTTAAGTAGATTTAAGAGCTGTTGAATCTAGTAAGTTTCCTTCTTAGTTAAGAACTAAAATTTACCTACTACTATTTAATACAACTGTAAACATTCCTTTTTAAACTATCTGGAGAGGGTAAAAGATGTAGTTTTGGTTTTTAAAGCATGTTTCTTGCCTTAAGCATTAATAGCTTGTTTGGCTTTCAGTGGAAGTGATGCTGCGTCCATCCAGACAAGAGCAACGCTCAGTGAAGATGGGAAATACTTCTTATTAAATGGCTCCAAGGTACCCACTCCCAGACTGGAAATGTGGCAGGCTTTTGGTACAAGGTTATAGAAGGCGCCTTTGTCTTTTGCAGCATTGCAATCGGTCAATTTTGCTAAGAAAGAAGCTAGATGGGCAGCTGCATCAGAACTTTGAGGTTTCCGTGCTAGTGAAGAATGACCATATCAAAAAGACAACCCATGGTATTTTAGGGCCCCAGGGAACAGAAAACCACATTGTTGAGGGAATAACTTTCACTAAACTCTCAGTAAGAGAGAGGAAAAGCCACTCTTAAGTTCCTTCTCTGTATCGCCAGCTCATGGTGTTCAGCTTCAGCGAGGGTTAGTTGGCCTCCTCTGTGACAGCACAGGCAAAAAGAAACCTAAACCCATGTTTTCCCCTCTTTTCATCTTCATGCCAGATTTTGTAGGTATTTTTGAAGGAAAACTTTTCAGTGACTTGGAAATAGGGCTGCTTGGAACATTTCTGCTAAAAGAAACAATGGTAGAAGATGATCTTGAAGAAATGTAGAGCTGTACTGGACTCAGCAATCTTTGATACATTGCAGACTTGAGCTGTAGTTGTTGGAGTATTTGTCTGTGACGTGAAGAGACCCAGCCTGTGGGTGAGGCCATATGTATGTGATGCAGAGAATTTCTCATCAGAATTGAAATTATTTTGGGCAAAGTGGGTCTACAGCCTGTATTACCCTTGTATCCCTCACATGCCATAAGGAGCAGGATGTACAAGCTTTTGTGAAGATGCACCATGGATCTTAATTTAATTCAAATCTATATTACAACCTATTTTTATGGTTGCTCTGAACTTACCATTCTGTGTTCAGCTTTCCTTGGAAATGTGTTCCTAAGAGACAAAACCAGTAGCAGAATATTCATTAGTATTTTAAGGGAAGAAAGAGCAATTTTTCACCATCTGTCCTTTGCTGGTCTGTTACGAGACTCTGAAGAACAGTCCCCACAGAATCAGAAATATATTCTTATACATCTTTCCTCTCTCAAAACAGGTTTGGATATCAAACGGTGGCCTTGCCAGTATTTTCACAGTGTTTGCTAGGACAGAGGTTGTTGATAAAGATGGACAAGTAAAAGACAGAATTACTGCCTTCATCGTAGAGCGGGATTTTGGTGGAGTCACCCATGGGAAACCCGAAGATAAGTTAGGCATTCGAGGATCCAATAGTAAGAATCACTTAAAATTGTTAACAGAAATTGGTGTAATTTGTTTAGATCATCTGAATTCAGAGGCAAATCAATATTTATTCCATGGAACAGTGTAAATTTCATGTTCCTTTACCTAGCTTTTCCTGTGAGTCCTTCCTAATGCAGGGTCTGAAAAAAGAAATCCATATTGTGTAGTTCTTTCTGTCCTTGGGCAGCTACCCTAACTCTGCAGTGAACGAAATTACTCAGAAGATTCAGTAACCAAGTAGCTGTAATCTAGAAGGAAGTTTTCATAGGCTCTTCTTAAGCTTACTGACGATTGTAGTTTCTCATCATCTATCATTTGGACATGACTGCTGTATCAGTTCCTTAAAATAGAGACAAAACAGTAGTTCTCTGTTTACACAATGTGCATTAATTTCATTTTGAATATTTTACAGCAGTAATTGATGTCAACTGCAGTCTTTTCCCAAACTCTAACTTCTTTGACAGAGCATATGTAATTCTGTTATGAACAGTGCATTAGGAAAACTTTACTTCTTGTTACAAAAAGAGTCAGTTATGTTCCCAAATGTCTTTTAAGTATTTCTACATAATAATTCACCGGCTATTAACTCTGTTTCAGCCTGTGAAGTACATTTTGAAAACACAAAAGTGCCTATAGAGAACGTAATTGGAGAAGTAGGAGGGGGATTTAAGGTAAGTAGTCAAGAATAATTACTGATGATTTTTAAAAGCCTGAAGGAGACTTTTTTTTTTCCCCCTGTACTGAAGTTTCCTTACTGGTAGTATGAATGTTGCCAAACTGAAAGATACTGGAGGACAGACTTCTCTGTTTACCTTATGTGCTTTGTATTAAACTGGTGCACTGCACGAGCATTCAATAATCTCAGATTTCTGTGTATTTCTTTATACAGTTGTGGATCTGGTTCCACTATTTGTTGGGCTTTTTGGTGTTTTTCATGGTATACTGTCCTCTTCAGGAAAGGGAGCACCTTTTTCAGGAGAACTTCTAAAGTGAATCAGGGAAATGTCTTCTGTTTTCTACAGCCAGAATTGTGGGCTGTAGAAAGGGAGAGAAAGAAGTGAGCGTAAGAGGAAATGGTTCCAGGAGAGTCCGGATCCTGTCCAGGGTCCCATGGTGGTCAGGTGGTTTTCCAGGTTAGATCACAGCACAAGAAAATAACGGGAGGAGTACATGGAAAGGCTGCCTCTGGTGTCTGTTGCTCTTCGTTGCATCAGAGAAGCGTGACCCAGTAAAGGGAATGCTGGTCACTTTGCTGTCGTAACCTTTCTCGATCTGACGTGTGATTTGCAAAACTGTTCTTAAAAGTCCTTCTCAGGTTTCTTGCTCCTTCTGTAGCAGACCTAAATGCTAAAGAAAAAAATTTTCTTCAGCATAGTAAATATATCAAAAGATTATTTTTATGATTTCTTCTTCAGATAATTATCACGAATTAAAAAGTCAGAACAATGACTTCTTGCTAAATTTCTTACCAGTCTTTGAACTGAGACACCCACGTTTCTCCTGTTAAGAAATAATTCTAGATTTCAGAGTCTATTTTTGTGCATTATTGATCTGTATTTAATTTCTACACCTTTCATTCTTATTCTCTTTTCTTGTATGTTTGCTGAAAGGTATCTGAAGCAGGAAAGCAGCCCTGAGAGGCCAGCTGCAGAGAAGATTTTTCTATTTGGCTGTTGTGTACACACATGAAACAATATTCTGGTTTTCTTTTTTGTCTGTTTGATAAACTTCATCAGTGTTGTCTAGCTTGAGTGTGGTTTGTCTAGTTGCAGATAAATACATTCTTATATATTTATTTTACCTTAATGTAGTTTGGATAGAGGATTGCTTTCAGGTCACTGGAACATCAGTATCTGAAAACTATATCAAATAAGTCAGCCTGGTACAGCGGGGCTGCTGAATGCTGTACTGACCAATACGAGGGCAGGTGTCACTAGATAGGAGTGTTCCAGTGAGGAACAAAATCCAGGAAAGCACTAAAACATGAAGCAAGACAGCAGTGACCATCTTGGCCTAAGGAGATGTTTTGTGGCAACAACATTTGTGCCTAAAAAAATTCATTTTCTTCACAGGTTGCCATGAATATCCTAAACAGTGGAAGATTTAGCATGGGCAGTGGATCTGCTGGAATGATTAAAAAATTGATAGGTGGGTGAATTAGGTGTTCTGGATGGCTGGACGCCATGCAAAATAACCCTGATCTGCATAAGGTACATCGTAAAGTTAATTCCAAATAGTAACACATGCCTTGATCTTAACAACATCGCTATATTGTCAGTCATAACATGCTTTGACTTATTTAAAGCACTACAATAATTTTTATTTAAAGTTTTTATTAAAAGCCTGTAACACACTGAACTTTTTTCTGAGGGAAAATAGTCTTACTGAGAGAATAAGCTGTATACTACTGCTTTTGGAAGGTATAGTCTCCCGTAAAACTTCCAACTTGAATAACTGGCTCAAGGCTTACACACAGTAATAAGTAAGAAGATTGGTTTCTGCCAATAGTTACCCAAAATGGTAACAGAAATCCCTCTAAAGTAATTAATTAGCACCAAAATGTGCCTTCTCTAAGAGCAGAGGCTCACACCTCAGATTCTTGTTGAAAAGCCTTTGGCACAGTGTTCCAGGCTTGATCAACACTGTCATTTTGAGGGCGTTTTCACAAGCTGCTGCTCCTGAAACAGCAAGGTTGAAGTGACAGTCAGTAGAGACACGAT
>NW_010133639.1:25979-36589 GCF_000699245.1 Pterocles gutturalis | reverse complement strand
CAGGAACAGACTGTCACCCTTATAGTTCTGCTCTTTTGAGATGGTTTGTTTGTCTGTTTGTTTGTTTTAAAGAAATGACAGCAGAGTATGCGTGTACCAGGAAACAATTCGATAAGAAACTGAGCGAATTTGGATTAATTCAGGTAATGAAAAATGAAAAAGCTAAATCTCTGGGCTTTGTGTTGACTGAGTGCAAGGGCATAGATTATGATGGGGTTCTTTTGGCTGCACTGGTTTGAAGAAGTTGCTAGAGGTATTAAATTTGTATAAAATTAGTGCAGACTTCTGTGCACTGATCTTTTAAATGTCTAGAATGATGAAGGTAATGAATAAGGATATTATTTTTTTTAGATTTTTCATTATTGTTTTGCAGTAGTACTTTTATTAATTGGTATTTTACACATGAAAACTGCAGTGGTGCTCTTAAGTTTCAGGCTTGACTGTGGGATTTTGCGTCTGAACTGCTGTGTGATTCCTCACATTGCTGTTTGACAGGAGAAGTTTTGTTTTATGGCTGTGAAAGCCTATGTAATGGAGAGCATGGCTTACCTCACTGCAGGGATGATGGACAAGCCGGGCTTTCCAGACTGCTCTGTGGAGGCAGCCATGGTCAAGGTAATAAATTTTATTGAAAGACTGGCCTATGGCTTTGAGCTAATGCAGACCAACACCTCTCCTGTTTTTCAGTCTACATTCCAGATTGCTGAGAGGCTCAGGTATTACATTCAGACATATGATACAAAAACCTCAGATAGATGAAAAAAATGGCCATTACTGGTTTTCTCTTACTTGCCATGTGCTATTGATTACCTCAGATTCAGGCTTTTCTCACTATATGAAATAAAAAGTGCATACAACAGGGCTGGAATGTGGTTGTCCTCTTGAGTTCTGGTTTTATGCAGCCTTACACGGCAGCCGTAGTAAGGAGATGCTCGGTTATAATCCCAGCTGCAGGCCTGGCTGAGGTGCTTTTGTCCTGGCTGTCACTTGGGACTGGTTGCAAAATACATGCTGCAGAAGGGCCAAGCCCTCTGTGCTGGGGTGTGGCGGTGTGGGGCATGTCCGTGGCCTGGGATGGGGCTGGGTGCTGCTGCCTGGCGGCACCCCTGGGGAGAGCTCACAGGTTTTCAGCCCCTGCTGATGGTCCCTTAGGTGTGGTCAAGGCAGAAGCCCTTGTGTTGGGTGAATGTGGGCAGAGGTGAAGTGCTCCAGCGAGCTACAGCTGTGGCTTTGGCTCTGACTCTCCTGGGAAAGTTTCCTTACGCAGCCATCTTTGTGGACTGCAAGGATACTGTTAAAGTTGGACCAAAGGACACAGCCTGAGCCATATGGACACTATTTCAGGCCTGCTTTACACAGGACTGTCGTAGGAGCAGGACAAAATACCCCAGCCAGGTCACACAGGTACAGCAATGTGTGCTTGCTTCGCAGCGTGGTGACTAACGTGCTGTTTAACGGCAGGTGTTCAGCTCCGAAGGTGCGTGGGCTTGCGTAAGTGAAGCACTGCAAATTCTTGGAGGCCTTGGCTATATGAAGGATTACCCCTATGAGCGCTACCTCAGAGACGCCAGGATACTGCTGATTTTTGAGGCAAGTATGACTGCGCTGTTTATCCTGTGAGCTGAAATTCACACTCTCCCATTCTGTAAACCTGAGCTGAAACCCAGGTGTTGAGCTGACCCGGCCTCATTCACTAGCTGCAGAGTCTGTAGTAGTTAGAATAAGGCTGGAGAACTGATCTTGTTTACTTTGGAGATACGGATAGTACTTTCCTATAGCAAAATAAGGTACAACAGCTTTCATACAGTAACCAGAAAGTGTGAGTCGCAGTAGAGACTGGCACCAGCTTTGCCTCTGGAAAGAGCAAACTGGTAATAGATGTACAGGGTAGTATATATACAGTTACATATTTATTTATTTTTTTATACTGATAGTGTATATACGGTTTCTTCTTAAATATTTAGAAACCTTGAGGATGTTCTTAACAAAATACGCCGCTGTTACAGCTATACTGTCATGAGAAAAATACAGTCCTAGTTATTGGCTTGGGTTTGTTGTTGTTTTGAACAGACTAAAGGATTCTAATTAGCATAAAAGCCTAAAACTATCTTCGCTGACAGAAGCAACTCATCAGTTTATGCTCAGTAAATAGTTGTAAATACATATGCTGACTCACGATGCAGTCAAGAGTACTATGTCTGCCTAAGCAAGAGCCTTATGAGAACGAAGTTGGCCATCTTGCTTTGTATCAATCATATTTTGAAGCCTTTTTTGCTGCTTTTCTTCTCATGTGTCTGGATAGGGTTTGGTAAGAGGTATGGGCAAAATTTCAATTTTTAAACAGATTTCTCTAATAGGATTTTGTATTTTTTTGTGTGGCTAAGCTGTTCTGTTGGTGCCTAGACTTGAGTAACCTTTCCACTTGTGTGCTTCTCACAAGTGACACAGGGTTAATTTAGAAGTTTGAGTTAACTTATTGATGTGCATTTATTTAAAAAAAAAAAAAGTTGGCTGTGAAATTTATTCTGTTTCCAAGATCAGTGACCACCATTCATCAGTACATCTGAGTCGGGCTTCCAGACTTTATTTTTCTTGATGGGCCATTTAGAAATGATTGTTTACCTCCTGGTGTCAGACAGCAAAGATCTCAACTGCAAATTAATATAAGAATTTTCAAACCATGGTTCGGTGCATAGCAGTCACCTAGCTGCTCTTGCAAATCGTGTTTGTCTCGTGTAAGTAGGAAGAGTCAATTCCAATATTGATTGAAGAGCAAAACCAGCCAAGCTGTAAGGTCATCCCCCTGTTCCTGGGGGGTTTGATGTTTGTGAGTCTGAGAGACATTCTGAATGTTCAAATCAAAGCCAGACACAAGGAGCACTTTTTAGCCTGGTTGAGGCAGAGGCTTTCACATTGGACAGGTTATAGGAAGTCTTGTTTAAAAGAAAAAAACGTAACACCACACCAGTGGAATTCCTGTAATTCAGCTAATTTTTCTCGCTGATCCCAACAGTTACATGAAGTTACTCTTCTGCTAAAACAAGGAGGTTGTGTTTCCCTTGTTTATCGTGGCCTGTTTGTAAGGGGCCAGCAAGCAGGTCAGATAAATGCCACTGCAGCAGCCCCGGACAGAACGCTTCTCCAGGGTCTGTTTCTGTTCCACAGCAGTAAGGGGGGCTGGGCTGTGCTGTGCCTCTCCAAAACTTCCTGCCTAGTCTCAGTAACAGACGAATGCCTTTTCTTTGAGCTGTCACCTCTCTGTCACTCAGCCTGTCGCTGGGTCATTGCAGTTTTGACGCTGATCTAATGCTCAGGTGCTTTTCATCTGTGACCAGCCTTCTGTATTTCCATCTTCATTCTTCAGCCATCTGTAGTAAAACCATCGACCATATAATGGATTCCCAGACATCAAACCGTACAGCGGCTGAGGTTGGAAGGGACCTCTGGGGATCATCCAGTCCAACCCCCAGCTCAAGCAGGGTCATCTGGAGCCTGTTGCGTGGGATCACGTCCAGGCGGGTTTTGAATAGCTCCAGAGGAAGAGACTCCTCAGCCTCTCTGACCAAGAAATCCTCTTCATTTCTTGGGCTGCATTTGCTTTCCAAACAGGCGTATTAAGCAGGTTTACAACCATTTAAATGTTCCTTTTCTGGAACAATCCAGAACTAATTTTTTACTCAAAATGCATTTAGTCTGGTTTCTTTTTTGTTGTGATACATATGTACGTTTAGTAATGAGAGGCTCACAGTTAAATGGAAACAGAATTTATAATTGAGATAAAGCAAAAGATGGCAATCATATCTGGATGGAGGAAGAGGAATCTTTTAATACTAGAACAATAGAGAGACTGGTAAACAGACCTGCTTGGAAGACATTCATTAGCATTGTAAACTTTAGGTAAGTAACAGTTAACTAAAGAACTTGTCTTCAAAATTGTACATATAATTAAAAAAAAAAATTAATGGAGTGTGTAGTCTTTGTTGCTTGCTTCCAGTATCCCTGACCCTCTGCCACCATGTGTCCTCCACCTCCCCAGCTTCTGTTACTGCTTCAGGCTGATGCATCTGGGAGTTGTTTCTGGCATGTTTTCCATACAGGTGATGATCATCTTTTGTCTCAGAGCTCTCAAAAGAATTTTATCTTTTAAGTCCAAATGCATTTTGGAACATTTCGGGGAGAAGCACAGCGCATAAGTTATTTAGACAGTAAAAGCAGTTTTAGGAAAAGTGTCCAGAAAATATTAGCACAGCATATCTTGATTTTTGAAATACTAAAAATACTTTGTACTTGATATTGACTTCACTTTGTATTGTGTTTTGGTACAGGGAACAAATGAAATTCTGCGACTGTATATTGCTCTGACGGGTATGCAACATGCAGGGAAAATCTTAACAGACAAAATTAAGTATGTCCTCATTTACTGCTAATAGTTTTAATAAACTGGACGGAATGTGATAACTAACTATAGATAAGAGGGGAAACTGTAGGAAAAACCCACAGTATTTCTCAATGTACTGTCTGTCTAAAAGACAGTTCAGTGTTCTAGGGGGTCTCTTCTTTTTGCATTTTAATTGGATTTTTATAGATTCAGGAATCTTGGCGTTGTATTTTATCTTCTGATTCCATGTTTTGTAAAATTCTTTCTTACAAGACCAGTAATTAAAATTTTGTAACTTCAGATTGTATAACAAAGTTTTATTGGTAAGACAGCTGCATTGGACATATTGGGTACACTGGTCTCCGGAATTTATTGTATTTCTGACAGGAATGGAATCTGAGCCGTGTTGTATACATTTAAGGCTGTATAATTCTGCTTCTGGCCTCATAGTAAAATTGATCAAAAGACTTGATGTTTCATAGACACCCTGCAGGTGTTTTGGTAAAGCATTTATTGATAATTTTAACTGATTATCTGAACCTCCTGAAATGTCCCTTGCAAAGCAGGACATGGTCTCTAACAGCTGCTCTTTAACCAACATTTTAGAGAAATCAAGAAAGGAAACGTGGGAGTGGCACTGGGGGAGTTTCTGAACAAATTACGGGACATAATGGGCAGAAAAGTGGATTATGGGCTAGTCGGTGATCGTGGAGTGGTGCATCCCAGCCTCCAGGTAAGCGCAGGGGGACACGGTGCTCTTTGATCAGACGCAGACACTGGTCTTTCATATTTGATTCCCTTCATGGGTTGTCACAGCTTTGTATCCTGTTTATCCAAAACAAAGGGAATGCCTGTGAACAGTGAGATGTACAGAACTAAGCAGATGTTTGTACCATTTCAGGACTTAGTTACAGACGTTATATGGGTACACATCAAGGCAAAATGATCCAGGTTTGTGTCTATTTTAGGAATTTATAGAAACTGAGCCTTCACAGTATTAAAGGCTGTGTTTGTAATGGTCTGTTGCTGCCCTTCATAATAAGCTCAGTTACAAAACATAGGATTTTTTCCTGGTTTAGTTTTAGATAAGAATTTCTGTGAACTATATATATATAGACACACTTGCCTAATCACTTAGTAAATAATTTTTATGGCCAAAGACAAATGTTCTGTTAACAGAAAAAAGATAAGGGGTGGTTTTCCTCTGATGTTCTGTTAGTGGTTTGAAAAACTGTGTCTTCCAGGTCAGGTATTTTAGGCACACAAGTAAGAGGATTTGCTGGGACTTGCTAATACTGTTCCGGTCACAAAAGGAAGCTTAACAATACAGCACCTGCTTCAGGGACAGAACACTGTGTCCTGCAGTGCCACCAGAGCACCTGGCGGATTGTTTTAACTACAGGAATCCTGACCTAGCTGATGCGCTGGAAGTTTTCTCCCTACTTAGTAGCAGGATTTGAGACTGTTGGTGAATTCACACAAAGTACCAGATAATCTTGATTTTTCAGGGTTTTCATAAGCTGCAGCACTTTTAGAGTAAGAATTAGGTTTGCTGTGCAGAACTAAATGTTGCATAAGAATTTTTCAAACTATTGCTTGCATAAGACTTAGACTGGAAAACTACCAAAAGTAAAATTTAGAAAATTTTCATGCATATTTTGTTGAAAAAGAATAATGCCTATCTGGCTTTCAGCAGCAAACCAGATGAATGTTGAAAAAGCAGTGCCTGCCAAAAGAAAATCTGGTATTAGTTGGGCTGCATCTAAACAGTGATTTTCCTCTTGGAGAAAAATCAACATTGTATAATCCCATTCCTTTTAGGTAAATAGGCAAACCTTTTATCCTTTTTAACTGAGAAGAAAAAAAAAAAAAGTAAAAATGGTGAAAGGTTACCTATGGAATTCTGGTTGATGATTAGAAGTTGATAATAAACACTGTGTTTAGGAGAAAATTGAACTGCTGGTTCTTTTAGAGAGGGAAAGTTTGGTCCTGTGGTGAAGCACGCATCTTGGGGCTTGCATCCTTGAACAACTACCAGGCAATTCTGTTGAATTTGGTGTATGTTGCTCCTTCATTTTGATCACTCAGAATTGATTCCAGACCTCTTGACAGTGTTCTGCTGGACTTCAGTCTTTCTTGGCTAATTAAAAGAGGAAAACTAGTTTGGTGCTGTAGTTGAGAATTCTGACTGGTGTCCTGGCCCCTAAACCCGCTAGCAGCCCTGGCCGCCTACAGCCAGAGACCTGGCTCAGGGGCAGAGCTGCTGCTGGCTCCTGCAGAAGGTCATGTTCATGTCACCCGAGATGGGGGTTCAGTGGCCACGCAGCCCCGGAGGTGTTCATGCTTCCCCCCAAGGTGTTTCCCTGGAATGTGCCTGTTTAGCTAAAAGTGTCCTATTCGAAGGGGGTGGGGAGGTGTCTGGGGTTTGGGGGTTTTTTTGTTTTTATTCCCCCCCCCCTCAGAAGACTACTCAAATTGTTGTATTTTCTGTTTTATTCTTTAGGAAAGTGGCAAGAAACTTGAAGAAAATATTTATTATTTTGGAACTACAGTGACAGGCCTGCTAAGTAGGTTTGGCAAGGTAACTGTTATTTCTTCTGTTCGTTATTGAGTAGTTTATCCTCAACCAGACTGGCCTCTCTAGACTCTAGAGTGGACTGAAATCCTACAGCCAATGTAATGGACAACTGTTGTTAAAAAAAACCCAACCAAACAAACCACCAGCAATTTCTGTTAATTAGTTGTTTTCTACCTCTGCAAGCACAAACCCCACCTGCTCCAGTGACTCTCTTAAGTACTTCGCTGTGATCAGTCCCTGGATCCCATTTCTCTGTTCCCAAATGAAGAGGTACATGAGCAGGTTCTGAATTTATACTATTCATCTGCATCATCCATGCAAAGTGGTGTGGTTAAAACAGGAGCCTGACCTGAGAATCCCCTGGATTTTCAGTTCGTAGCAGTTAATCTGACATTTTCTGAGAATGCGTATCAGAGCAGGCCCTGCCCCATTCCGCCTTAACCAACACACAGGCTTTGGTGCTTTAATTTCATACAATCACGGAATGGTTTGGGTTGGAAGGCACCTTAAAGATCATCCAGTTCCACCCCCTGCCATGGGCAGGG
This sequence comes from Pterocles gutturalis, assembly GCF_000699245.1. Classification (NCBI taxonomy): domain Eukaryota; kingdom Metazoa; phylum Chordata; class Aves; order Pterocliformes; family Pteroclidae; genus Pterocles; species Pterocles gutturalis. Next base: position 29,088 of record NW_010133639.1, on the reverse strand, counting down.
ACACCTCCCACCAGCCCAGGTTGCCCAAAGCCTCATCCAGCCTGGCCTTGAACCCCTCCAGGGATGGGGCATCCACAGCTGCTCTGGGCAACCTGGGCCACTGCCTCACCCCCCGCACAGGAAAACATTTCTTCCTCAGATCTTGTCTCCATCTCCCCTCTTCCAGTTTAAAGCCATTACCCTTTATCCTATCTCTGCATCCCCTGCTCAAGAGCCCCCCCTCTCTCCTGTAGCCCCCTTTAGGTGCTGGCAGGTGGCTCTAAGGTCAGTGACTTTGGGCATTTACCAAGGTGGTTTGAAAACGCAGCAATTGTACTGTTGGCTGCAGCCAGACAGACTATAAAAAGGTGGAATGCAGTCAATCCAAAACTTTCTGATTTAGGGTAGAAATTCTATGTAACAACTTACCTGTCTACACTAACTATCAACCTAAATACTAATTATGAAAAAAATGTTTGGTTAAAATTTTAAATTGACAAACTATAAGCTCTAATAATCATTTTTACTCTTCCAGACAATAGTGGATGAGCAGTTGGTTCTGAAGAGGGTGGCAGATGTAGTTATTAATTTATATGCCATGACAGCAGCTATTTCCAGAGCCAGCCGGTCCATCAGTATTGGTCTGAGGAACCACGACCATGAAGTGAGTGTGCTTTCCATTCACACCCATTCCGTGTCTGTGCTCCTTGGCTCACGCAGCTTAACAGTCGGTATTTCTGACCATTCTACCTCACCAAGCGTTTGGTTATAAAGAGGCACGATCCAGTCTCAGGCTTTTCCCTGAACTGTTCCAGCCTGTGTACGTTTCACAAGTCTCTGCCCAGCTGCTTTTGCCTCAATGGGCTGACCTTCCCCTCAGCTCTGAGACGTGCACGAGCACGGCTCTCCTGAAAGAGCGCTCTGAACCAGCCGGCACTGCATGCTGATGGCTCAGACTTTGCAAAACCTCAGTGACAAATTGCTTTCATTCCACTTACAAATACACTCTGCGTTTGTTAAGAGTTTATAACTTATCATAGCAAACTCTCCTGTAAAACCGACAGCACACCATGCTGTTTCTACGCTGATGGCTGCAGGAGGGCAGTAGCCACAGCAGTTGCCTCCCAGGTGCTCTGAACGCACGAGTTGGACACAAAGTGTTTAAAATGTTTTAACACAAACACCCATTTATTAATTAATTACAAATGTGCATGTTTTCTTAAACCTGCTAGTATCATGCAGTTCTTCCCAAATGCTTTCCATATAATCATTAACAAATAGTAACATATAATAAAGCCAATATTTTTTCAAGTAAATTTATTGACAGTAAAGTGAGAGTTTGACACACAAGTGGTTGTATAGTAGCTCATGTGAAGTTTCATGGTAACATGAAACAAGTAAATTTGCTAAAATTAAGTCTTAGACAAATCCAAACTGATTAACGTGTGTCTTCACTGGCCTTGAGACTTCTTATTCTGTGTGTGTAAGCCCCTTCTGGATTTATTATCAAGGGTGTATTCAGTCAGTTTTGAGTGAAGGGGTCATCCCAACTCTGACGTTCAGTAGCTGTGGGGGAAAAGCAACAACCAAATTTGCAGTGTACGTGGCCAGCTTGCAGGGCTCCATTATAGAGACAGAACTAGACTTCCAGAAGTTTAAATGACTGTATTTTTACTGCATTGTTTTGTTTATGAAATACATTTACTAGTTTTTAACTGCGTTTTACTGTTTTCTCAGGTGCTTCTTACAAATATCTTCTGCACAGAAGCATATTTCAAGAATAATTATGCCATGGCTCAATTAGAAAAATGTAAGTTCTGTAAAATAAAAGAACCTTTGTACTCATGGCTTTCACAGACTCCAAACAGAAGGAGGTGGTTTTGATATGGCCAACAGGAAGTTTTGCTCTGCCTTTAGTGAGGCTTAGGAACAGAACCAGTACCAGTTGAATATAAAGCGTCTCTTCATTTCATAGATAAATTGCAGTGATACTCTTTTTTTTCCCCAGCTGTGGGTAGGAACATAAAATCTGTCAGTAGCAAATGCTCCTGTAAAGAAAATATTAGATCGCCAAATGGGTCAAATCCTAATCATGAATTAGGTAGACCAGTTAGGTGTTTGGTATGTGGAACTCAGTCTGCAATCATCAATCTACTAGAAGATCATGTGAAATTATTTCCTGGCACTGAAGTGGATACTTGCATCTGTATTCTAAAAGCCTTTTCTAAAGAAATTTGGAAAACCTATTTATGGTACTTCAGTTAATTTTCCTGCTGTTTCTCCACAGATGCAGATGAAAATCTGGATGACTCTATTAAAAAAGCTGCAAAGCAGGTGCTGGAAAAGAGAGCCTATATCTGTTCTCACCCCCTGGACAGGACATTCTGATGACGTCCCTGACAGCAAATACTGATGAATGTAAAACAGAGACTAATTTTCTGCAGTTCAAGTGTTTGACACCTTAAAAATAACTATTTTATGAGCTTACCACATGTAATTAGCTGTAACTATGTAAAATGAAACTTCTAAACACAACTTCATATCAAGAGGATTAATAAAGACATTTTCTTTAAATGCCAAGTTATCTTATTAGAGAGATATACATATATACCTGTGTTTCCCTTGGAGCTGAATAAAGACACAGTTGAGATTCAGATGGTGTTGAGTTTCAGACACAGTTGAGTTTTCATCCCAGGGAAGGTTTGGGGTGTTTCTGTAAGTATTAAGCTAAAAATCAGCTCCTTGCTTACCTTTAGAGCAGCACTGACAGACTTGCAGAACCAGAACAATTTGGTTTGGCAGGGACCTGCAGAGGTCATCTTGCCCAGTGCACTGCAGACAGCAGCACAGCTACAGTCATCCTTGGCTGGTCCAGGTGAGTCTGGAGTGTCAGAGGATGGGGGTTTCACTGTCTCTCTGAGCTCCCATTTAAAGGCTTTTCTTTCTATTTTACGGAACTTCTCTATCTTCTGTTCCTGGCCTTAAGCTGCCCTCTTTGCTTTGTTTTGTTTCTTTAAAAACAATAAATAGTGGGGTTTATTTAAATGCAAGCTGTCATCTCTGTTAAAAAAAAAAACAACTCACGACAATAGATTTTTCACAAGCATGATTCAGACTTGATGACACTTTA
>NW_010133639.1:24900-25948 GCF_000699245.1 Pterocles gutturalis | reverse complement strand
AAACAGAATTCAGCTGCCTCTGAAGTACCCCTGCAAGGGCAGCTCTATCCAGTGACATGTCAACAGTGTCCCCATACTTGCCTCTGGGAATTATTTGCTGGCCAGATTTCACTAGGACGGCCATGATTTTGGGTTGCAGGCATATGTTACCCGTTATCTGTTCTTCACTGAGTACTTTCTGTTTACCAGGTTGCCTGTGTCCAGAGTAACTGCTCTAGCATATCACTCTGGAGAGGGCATTCCTTTTTTACAGTGGTGCGTCTGCCTGCTCTGGCAGATTGCTCGGTCTTGAGAACAAATGAATGTTCATAGCAAAGTAACCTCGGAAAAAAAGGGACTGTATCTCTTTATCTACAAATTCCTAATAAACAGAGTTGCAATTTTTCCATTGAAGATGTTTACTAAACACCACTGAATCTGTAAAATTACTGTAATAGCCAATGAGCTCCCCACTTCTGTCAATGACTATGTTACTTCATTCATGGTGCTCAAGAGCTCTCGGGAGAAGTGTGCTTTGAGTCAGGAATTCTGCTCCTCAGGTGCTGCACCATTTGAAGAGGGGTGCGGGCTCTGGCAGAATTTGCTAACAGCTCAGTAGTTCTGAGTCAGCTAACACCCTGCTGTGTCAGAGATGGAGCTGTACCTTGCCTTCGGAAGACAGAGGCCAGCTATGAAATGATAAATCTAGTGTTCAACCTAGTATTTTCAACAAAATGACAATAATAACTTTACATTGCTCCAGATGTAATTGAGACAGTAACTACAAGCTCCCCTTTAATGCAAAATTTGCTGTCTGATCTAGTTTGAGTTAGAAAGGTCAAATTACATGAAACTTCTTCAAATGTCTAGCAGTTCACTTAAAGTGGAAAGAGCAAAAATTGCTCTTCAAGAACTTGGACTTAGTTGTCTTAGATGAGAAGTGCTGCAGGCTGTCTTCTCCAGTGTAAGGCCGGGCACAGGGCAGAAGTGTCGGTGTCTGTCTGCCCATGTGTCAGGGATACCCAGAGCCAATGTTTACCAGTGGCAAACCTAATTCCTTAATCCTGGC
>NW_010133639.1:0-24859 GCF_000699245.1 Pterocles gutturalis | reverse complement strand
GAATGCCAAGTTGTGCTCTGTAATTGGTTTGTTTCTTTGGGATACACCCAAAGAACCTACAAACCTAGTAATTTTTATTATTATTATGCCTGTGTACTGTAACTGTGTGACACACACCATATAAAATGACCTGAGCTCACTTTTGCTGTTTCTGGCAATTTGTTTATCTTACCTGAAATCTGCACCTTGGAGTGTCTCAAACTTGTCCGTTGTGCTGAGGGACGACATCGTTGCACCGCTTCAAGCTGTGCTGGTCATCAGGACCTGGTACAAAGCCACCGGTGAGGCTCTTCCTCCTTCCCGGGAGGACATCCGAGCTGGTGTCACAGGGCTGGCTGTCCCACGCTGACCGGGCTGGGGTGGGCTAAGACACAAAAGCAGCATGTGTGCGGGTGCTCGGCCAGCCGGGCTTTAGCCACAGCAGCCGTGAGGAATGGGAGCCTCTGTGCTCCAAGGTGGGACAGGGACAAAAAAATGAAAGCCACTGCACCCTCACGTACTGTTACAGAAATAAGCCCCAGACCGTCCGCTATACAAACTACAAGGTTGGCAATGTACACACCTAAAGCATGCGTTACTCGGATTCACACGGTTTTGCACACCTGTATTTGAGCTCACACTTTTGGGGTCTTTTTTAATTAAAAAAAAAAAAAAAGGCACCATTATGTACAAACTATGTGGTTCAAAAACCTTTAAGATACAAATCACAAGCTGATTCCTAGTGTTGAGTGAAAAAACACAAAAACCATACAAACAAACAAACAAACAAAAAAAGCCACCACCAACCCCAAAACCGCAACGGCCAGGTTAGCCAGTAAAGGTTAAGCTCCAGCCTGGAGGCGTCCACAGAGATGTCATACCGCTCTCAGCTGACCTGCTTGCCTAACAAGCAAGTACAAATATTTAGCAGCAAAAGTCCCAATAATCAAATAGTTGCACCAGACAAGATCTGAGAGACTAACTACACTCAGAAGCACGATTTGAACTGGGCAGTAACACAGTGGGTCAGATGACACTCGCAGAAGGCTAAAGAAAGCGCATGGTTTGAGACAGAGTCCAGCATTTGACACAGGTACAGGAAGCCTGTAAGGATTAAAAAAAAAAAAAAAAAAAAAAAAAAAAGCCAGGAACCCCAGCCAGTAAGAGAGGGCAGTGAGTTACACTGCTTAGACTGTATGGGGGCTAGTTTGGACATTATTAAAAACAACAAGAAAAAACTAGGTTTTTTGTGTTTTTTTTTTTTTCTTAATTCTTCTTCCAAAGCAGATCCTTGGAAGTTAATGCACATAACCTCTCCTTTTTAAAGGGATGTCTTTGCAAAGGTGTAACCAATTTTGTGAGGCAAGACAGCGATGTCCTCCTACAGGCTAGATTGGAAGCCTTGAAAAAAAAAAAAAAAGTGTTCAAGAAACTTGGGGTATGAGAGACTCAAGCCTGATTGCTGGAAGTAAAATGTCATGAAGTGCAAGCTGTACTTTATCTGATAAACTAATAAGACATTTATATGCAATCTAGCAAAAAAAGGCTGTGAATTGGAACCATAGGAAACAGGCAAAGAGCCCAAGATGGACAAGTTGCAGAGTGTTTGCACAGCCAAATCCAAACAGAAGGGCAAGCAGAGGGAGCACAAAGGGACCCTTGGTTCAAAGCCTGCCACTGCAACCGCAGGAGGCAGCTTGTGCTGCCTGTCCACTTAATACAGGGACTGGCACTCACAATACTTTTTTTTTTTTTTAAGGGAGAGAAGGGGGATGGGAGTGAGTTGGCCTCAAAGGTTTAACTCTGCTTTTGTTCCCAACATTCTCGCAGTTCCTGTGTTTGCTTTGCTCCTACATTCGTAGCCCCCAGCAAGCTTCAGTGCCTTTGATCAAGATCAGCTCTAAAAGCAGCTCAGGGCTTGGGTCAGTCACTCTGATGGAAGCACTGACGATTCAGCCAAGAAAAGACCCGTCGGGCAGGCCACCCACACCGCTTTTCATATTCATCAGCACACAGCCTTTAGTCTTGCAAACCGGGGGCTCTGCGGGATTTTTGCACCGAGAGGCTGAAGTGCGAGGCTCAGAAGTCGATGCAGCGCTACGGTGATCAAGAGACCCCATGGGGAGACACTTGGCATTTAATCTACAGAAGCACCTCCACCCCTACATTTCATTAGGGGACATCATTACAATTTCCTTTAGAGCTGCTAAGCCAGCCGGCCAAAAATTGTTCTATTCTCATCCACGGCACTTTGACAAGCAAGCTAGTTAATGAACAGAAATTCTCCCCATTATCTCTGAGCACCAAAGCAAAGAAGTAAAAAAATAAAATACAATAATTTTGTGTCCTGGCTGACACATTTTTTCTAAGAGCTTTGTATGATTGAGACAACCAGTGCTATCAACATCCATTTTAACAAATATTTTTACTTCCAAAAGTAGTGCGCTGCAACACCTGCCTTCCTCAGCATGCAGGAGAGCTGTGGCTGCGCACAGGAAGGTACCCGGGTCTGCACTCAGACAGTTACGCTTTACCTTCAAAATTGGTCCTGCCTTCCTGAGTGAGAATTTCAGAGGTTCACCTTTCAGAAGTCCTTGGAGCTTCTGAGGCTGAAACCTGTCTCTGGGCCCACGCGTGGACAACGCAGCTGCTGTCGAGTGCTGGTGACCTTTCAGCTTCCTATCGTCAACCGGAGTTTGTGGAACCTGCTTGTCATCTTCACGAGGCCAGCAACAGAAAAACCAGGTGGTAGAGATCAGTTAGATGGAAAAGATAAGTTTTGGCTGTTTGGACTAAGAGGGAAAAAAAAAAAAAAAAAGCAGACTAAAAGCCTCTGCTGCAACCAACCAGCCATTCACACACGGATTCAATGGGAACAAATGCCGCAGGTATTGGAATAATGGATGTGCCCACAAAGACACGGCTCCACAGAACACACATGAAAGCCAGACTGATCCTGACTGCTTCCAAAAGCACTTATCCGTAAGAAGCACTTGAGAAGAACTGCACTAAGCAAGGGTTTTACACGTCACAGGGTAATGTGCAGCAGAAAAGCTGTAAAAGATGGACGATTCCAGCAACCACAATAAATGTATGGTTTTCTGCTTGTAAACATTCCTGTGAGCTTCAGATGATGCTGGGCAAAAAGAAACACGTGGCAAACTCTTCAAAATATCATTTCATAATGCAACACAGCTCTGTCTTTTCTGTTTGTGTGAGAACACGAGGTTGTACACTGCTCACCTCCCCAAGGCACACCGCAGGCTGCGGCGACAGTGTGCAGATTAACCAGCTCATCTCGGCGCCCCTCTGCACCCATTATCTGGTGGTGCTGACCAGCTGTGAGGCAGCTTTTGTCCGACCTTGGTAACAAAAGCTGATTGTCATCAATCTGTACAAAGGAAGATCAGGCAGCCAACAGAGCTAGCTTCACCGAAGAATAAGCCAAGAAGGATTTATACCTCCCTGTCATATTTTACTGCAGGCAAAGGAGCTGAGGCTAAGAGGTCAGGCCAATGGAGGAGTAAAACTGGAGCATGGCCAAGGTCTTACATCCTAAAATGCCTCATTTGCTCAAACAGTTTTGCTGTACGTGGATCTCCTTGCTAAACCTCTTCACATTCAAACGCCCCTCCTCGATGGCAGGACTGAACAAGCTTTGGGACCATATGTCAGAGTTTCAAGTTAAAAGCTCTGTGATTAGTTAATTTTAACAGATCCATTACCAGTCTGTGAGGCTGCTGTCATGAAGAGCTCAGGTGGCTTCTTGTAAAGATCAAAATTGAGGTGCCGTTTGTCCCAGCTCCATCTGCCTCGTGGCAGCACTGGCACTCTGTTAGCGTGCAGAGCACTCTCCTGCCATTTCTAAAAGAAAATTGAATCCCTCTAGGAAGCCAGGCCAAAATCACCAGGGAGGAGTCACAAAAAATAAGTTAGATCTAAAAACTACCATAATGACATCTCACCAAAGCCCAAACCGCACTACACCAGACTATTTCTCTCTGGAAGCAGTCTTTCAATTTTTTGTTGTGTTTGATACAGATGAATAAGAACAAAAATCCACTTCAGGAGCAAGCTGGTGACACTCCAGTCCTGAGCTGTTATCTAACATACAGGCACTCACAGTTATACTTGAGAACTACCTGGCAGGGGATTCCACTTCATATTTCTGTCGCACTTCTCTGCAGTGATGTAAGGGGGCTGATGCACTTCCCTGTATTTCATACAGAGCTCCTAAACTCGCAGCTGAAGGTGGCCCATCCCGCTCATCCATGTGACTCCGGGTCAATGTTCTCCTCCACACAATGAGACTGTGCGAGGACAGACCCAGCCCAAAAGCACACCAGTTAGTTATCTTATCCAGCAGTAAAGCCTGGACTGGCTGTACAGAACTGCCAGAACAGGGAGAGCTATACATCCTCTCAAGGACAATCTTAAAGCACAGTGCTTTCAGAAAGCAGAAGCTTGTCCTAGTGCTTCTAAAATACAGTATCATCAGTATTGAACTCTTGGAGCCAAGAGCGTAGGTGTCCCGAGGAAGTAGGTAACAGAAGATGAGAGAAGTGAGAAGAAGAGAGAAGTGAGAGAGAAGCGTGTGCACTGGAATCACAGCAGGGCTGTTCATCATCACAGCTGCGAGAGTTCATCTTTCTGTGGTCCTCTCACTACCCACTGCTGAAATACCACTTTTTTTTTTTTCCAGGCAAAACTATCCTTCCTAAGCTCCAAATTAACTCCCCCTCTCTGTTTTTAGCCCTGTAACTGCACGGTTTTAGGTAAAACAGTGAAAGCAAAGGATAGCTGAGTCAGTGCAGAAACTGTATAGAGGTATTTTAGGAAACCAGAACTCCACAAACTTTTTTGCCTCCCAAGGGATGGTGTTACAAAAGATGGTCAAATTCAGTGTTTGAGGAGAAAACCAGAAACGGTTCAAGAAGCAATGTATCAAAACCAGACTGCTTCAGAATGTGATACTAATAGTTTTCTGGGTTTGTTCCACCTTTCAGGTAACATGAACGCTAAGGTCAGACTCAGCCTCCACCACCCACCACAAGGCTGGCCCTGCCTGGGAGGTCCCTGCTCAAGCAGAAGGAGTTTCCTTTTTTCTCACAGCTCCATGGCTGGCACTGATGCTACATGGCTATCGGTACTGTGAGGTCACTCTTTGTGTCACTCAGGGTAAGACAGCAGCTCTCTTCCCCTCTCATCCCATCAGTAGGTGTCAATGGTCAATACAAACACAGCAGCCAGCTGCTGCTCCCCACCAAATGTCGCAGTCCCCCATTTATTGCAGCTCAGAAACTCCGCTGTCCACCAGCAGCTGCTGCCCCTGCTGACCCTTTCTCAGCCTGTCGGTTTTTGGTTCTGCACTGCCTAGCTCCCCTCTTTTTTATCGCTTTGGCCAAAGGCACCAGCAATTACTGCTTGGCTTCTGCTACTCTTGGTCAGTGAATCTTCTCTGCTCCTTCATAAGAAGATACGTTGTCCAGCATCATGGATCAGAAAAAAGCACTTTGTTTTCACTAACCATTTCCCTTCAGCTAAACTCTAACCTTTTAGAGAAACTACTTTAATTGGTTTGAAAAAAAAAAAGTATGATAAACAAAGCCTGAAAATTAAATGAACATGTACACATTCTTGCAAGATACGATACCAAGCCTCCAGCTTGTTCCACTCTGTGCTGTGACTGTGTTCAATTAATTTGGTAGAATTCACTGATTCTGCACAAAAAAAACCCCCTGTTCTGTTCCCTTTATTTCCTCATCTTGCCACTTCTAATAACATCCAAATTTTCTTCCTAATGGCAGAGTGTGTGAGTGTACACAATGCTGACGACTGTGCAAACCAGGGAATTGTAAACTAGTCAAGTTGATGATCCAGTAAAATTGCAGAAAAAAATAGAATCTAAATAGTAAAGGACAGGAGAAGGGAGAGAGGACATAGGGCAGGAAGAAACGGATCGACAACACAGTGGTGGAGAACAAACACCCCATAAAACTGCAACTACAAACCATAAATAAAAGATGGAGGAAAAATAAGCAGTGAGGGAATTTGGAAGCATGAAGGCAGGCTACAATTAGACTGGCAGCTCATGAAGGACAGCGTGGAACCTGTTCACCATGGAGTGCAACATGAGGATTTTTCTGACACTAGAACCCACTTGTAAACATAAAACAAAGCATTCTGTAGTCCATTAATTCCTATTAATAGACAATTAATATTGGCAAATGGGTTTTCTGTACATGTTCAGGGTAGAATTTGTGTCTCCAAACAAAGTATCACCAGGGTGAGCTAGATGCCAATGTACCCAAATTGCAAATGTGTTACCCTCAAAGGCCGTCCCACTCAAAAGAGACTTCCACATACTAAAGCAGACTGCCTCTTTCAAGCCTCCCACAATGCTTGAGTTCACTTTGGCATGTTCATTTAAGTTTTCTGTTACCACTCTTAACTCCACCAGACACGCCTCACCAGGCATCTGAGGGTGCCGGTTGCTTTCAATGCTGCTCTTAAATCCAAGAAATACAAATCCCTCTGGTGACAGCCACATACTCTTGGATTTTGCAAAGCAGAAGGAGTTTCCTTCACCCACATCCTTACAGGCAGCACCCACATCCACTGGGTCAAATATTTTCTTTAGTTCGTACCAAAAAAAAATTTTGTTGTTGTTAATGTGAATTTCCCCTTGATGGGAGAGGAGCCCATAAGGTACAGAACCACTATCATTTCTGTCCTTAAGACTGCAAATAATCATGGATCAAAATTATGTAAATATATACATATACACCATTAAATGCTAAAAAAAGTTTTAAATTTTCATTCTATTATGATCCCACGGTGGATTTAATGACAAGTGGTATAATAGGGTCTCTGTAAAATAATTACAGAAATATCTTTAATGTTATTTGTGCAAAAAGAGAACTGTGGTTCCTACCATGAACAGTTTTCACAGAGCTACAGTAATTTCCTCCAGCTGACAGGAAAATAACATTTGTTATAAAGACTCAAGCCAGCCATCCAGACAAAAGCAGGTAAGTGTGATTAGTCAAATGTGTTCTTAAATGTGTTCTTCCAATCACTTAATACTGCATATGCCAACACTGCGATTACTCAAATCCTTCCACTTACAAACGTGTGGGACAGACCTGGAAGTGACCACCTGGGTTATCACAGTCCGCAGTCAAAATGACAGCCCAAGCCATGGAGACAAGACAGCTTGACTGTAATGAAGGGCACCAAGAGCAAGAGTACCTCTCAGACTGAGATCTTTTCGGACACCAGCTTCCCTTCGTGTGCACTAACATGGGAGTTACCAGGGTAAACCTGTTTAATTCACCTCTCTCTTTTCAGCACCACATACAGCAAGCAAAGATCTTCCCATTCAATTCACCTTTGCCATTTCCTGGCGAAGATGCTTCTTTGCAAGTCCTGCAGAGTTCAGGCTCTGAGACCTGTAGTTAAAGACAGATTTGCCATCAACAGGACAAATCCTGAAAGCTTCCAACTTTGCCTTTTTCATCTTTCCTCTGAGTTGGCACTCAGCACCGATGTTAGCCTGCAAAGAGAGACTACACCTGAGCTCTGGCTGAACTGGTAAATTTGTGTTGTGAAAAAAATGATAAACAAGCAAACAATTCTGTAAACATTAAAAACCCCCAATGTTAACAAAACAAAACAAAAAACCTAGACAGAGATTTGTTACACAACAGCTTTGTTAATGAAACACCCCGCAGAAGACTCTTAAACAGCAATAGCACCATTTCACCTTTGCATATGATGTTCTGCAGGGGCAGCAGAGTGGAGGCAAGCACTGTCAATAGTAGTTCTGGAGAGCTAATGCTGATTGTCTTCAAATGCAGTAAGATCAGTTCTTTCCTTTCTATGATTCCATTAACACCCCAGCAAATACAGTGACATGGGAAACACCATTCACCAGGACTCTTCAAATTTCTCTTCCGGCACAGTCTAATGAAACCCTCATACCTTTTCACTGACTTCAGAACGTCATTCTACTGCGCTTATGGTAATTAAGGCTTTGAATTCAGACTCTGCCATAACGGGCAATTACAGCAAGAGAGCAGAATTGCATTTTGGATGTCACTTCCCTGTGACATCCACTTCCTTTTTTTTTTCCCCCCTCTTTTTAAATCAGAAAGCCTGAAAGGTTACTTTACCTGATCTTAAAAAAGAATTTAATATTTTCTTTTCTATAGAACTTCCCGCTTCCTCTATTATCCTCTTGATTTAAAAGCATGTATAAAATGAAAACCAGCTCAAACATGTACACTGGGAACACTGCTAACTTCATACAAGTAACAAAATAACTCTACACTTAATCTATACAGAATGATTAAGCCTAAGGGCTCTGCTGCTCTCCTCTTATTTTATAAATGCAAGCATCAAGAACAATTACTTAAGATAGTCTTCTAGCCTCATGTAATACTCCTTTATCAGCAGACTGACTGAAAAAGGAAATACTTTGGAGTTAAATTCCTTTTGGTATCTCCAAGACAGTACCCTCATGCAGAAACACACATTTCCACATATCGGGCAACACCTCTCTCTATTAAAATCTATACAGGAAAAACCATTCAGAACTATTCTTCACAAACCACAGGATGGCTAGAGCTCTCAACTAAGCAACATCTCCAAAAACCAATTCAGACTCCCAGGAAATATGCAGGATACCCCTTCTTTGACGTCTGCATTAACAGGAAAGGGTTTAGTTTCAACAGGTTTTCCTTGAGGATAAAAGAGAAGGGGAAGGTGAACACTAGTAATAAGCCAGAAAAGGTTCTAAAATTCTTCACCATTTCCTTAAAGCTCAGCTCAGCTCCGTCTGCAACTGCTGGTTTTATTTAGTCAAGAACAAAAGCCACTCTGGTTGCCTAAAGGCAAGCAGGTCTTTCACACGGCAAGAGAAGGAAGCACAGTTTTCACAAGAGCTCAGTTTGCTTGGTCCCCCGCGAGCATCTGAAGCCTAGATGACATGCTAAAGCTCAGTGGGGGAATCTGTGGAGAAGAAAGAGACAAAGAAAAATAGGAACCAAACCCAAACAGAAATCACAAGTCCTTTACATAAATCAGCTCCCTCACCACTTACAGTGTCTCCTCTGTAAGCACTAGAACTGCTTTCCCCTTTGAGAAGCAGTTACATTTGCAATTCTACTTTTGCAAAATAAAATGACCCTGCACTTTTTTAATAATGTTTGCACAATATCTACAAACACCTTACCAAATGAGTCTTTGTTTCAGGAGGAGGTGCATTAGTTTTTCTACAGTTAAAAATAATTTTCTGACTAATTCCAGCAGAAAGAAATAGGTGAGGAAGCAGCAGTGTCTGTTGTGCACACACTAATACAGCAAACCAAAACCCAATAAAGCAGGAGTTCTCTGAGTTAGAGACTGCTCTGAACACAGCTCATAGACTGTGTACCCCCCCATGAAGAATTTATCGGTATTTCTCTGAATAATTACAGATGCATGAGGGTATGGCAGAGGCCGAACCGCCAGCAGGCATGATTCACCCTGCTGTGACGGTGGGCTGCGGAAAGAGCTGCTGCCTAGAAGGACATTGTCTCTGCCACTAAGGATGCTTTTATGGAGGTTCCCTCTGATTTTATAGCAAGTATAGTAATCATTCCTGCAGCTTCCCTTCTCTCTAGTGGAAAAATAACCCCCTGCATTTCAAATCATCCCATCCATCCCCAAACCTTCACTTTCACTGCAGGAACCTGAGCTCCAGCTATACAGCAAGTCGTGCACAGCAGCCAACCTGCTGATTTAATTTTCTTTTTTTTTTAGACAGGAGATACTACAAGAAAATTTCCCAGGAAAATTAACAACCAAGTATTTAAATACGCAATATTATCTTATTTTCTACCTCAAATATGGTCAGCACACAGCTAAAGGAAGAAAAGTATTTACCAAGGAAAAAAATAAGAAAGAAAGGACTTTCAAGGACATCACAGCACTGGCCACCAGTCACTTTCGTATTGAATCTCACAGAATAAACATGAACCAAATTACAAATATGTGAAGAGGCACCCAAGTGACATGCAGATCATCAGAATGAATACACTTCAGAACTGGCAGTGTAAAGGCCTGGCTGTTCATTAGCTTAATGAAGTAGTTTGATTAGACATCAGCAAATAAACAGTTCTTGAATGGGTCAGCCAGCAAGGGGAAAGCGATAGGTGTACTAAAGCAGCCTGCTAGATCAGAGTTGTACGGCGTTTGTGTTTCAGCAACTGCCTTCACATACGCAAAATAAAACTTTTAGTAGACGGGTAATCCATATGTGATATACATTATTGGCTATGTTCTACCAAAAAGCAAGCATGTGCAGGGCAAGGTGGTAGGCTGCTACGAGACTGTGTGTATATTATTGCACATTAACAAGAATTTTTTATGAAATCAGATGATGTCTAGGAAACATTCACTCTTTCTTGTCTCAGGACTAAACGTCCCCATGCATTTCAAATAAGCTTTGCAGGATTTCAGTTCAGAAGTTAATCTAAACAAGCCAGTCTATTTCTAGCAAGCAAGCAAGCAATCAATCACAATTCATCTCTGCTTTCTAACCCCAAGCTGCTCACATCAAAGATGGATCGTACCTTTTTCCACCTCTTAATAGATACGTCTTAATCTACAAACGGACAGACAAAAAAACACAGATTTTTTTTTCACAGAATATACAGATATGCACAGAGGACTTCACCCACTTTCTTTTCTTTAATCCATCTTATGAGATGTTACACCAGAGATGCTTTAAGGCAAACAGCTGTGAATACCTGCACACTGACAAAGTGAGAAACCTGGCAGAGATCCAGCAACAAATCATGCAACAAAACCCCCAAACAAAAACTCACAAACAGGAAACATATTCTCCCAACTCTCACAAAACTCTTCCTTTCTCTAGTCACCTTAGAAAAACTCTTCTTAGAAATCCCCACTTCAAGTGACTTTCTGGATCGATCAAGTCCTATTTGCCCTCCTCCTTTACTCCGTGAGAACAGAGCAGAGAAGTAAATCCTTCCCAGCTGATGCTTCTGACACCAACATTTTCTCTTTTTTCAATTCGTATTATATTCAGACATTTTCTGATACACTGTCCTACTGATACACCTCTCTCCTCTTCTTTACATGTAAATCCCTGCCCAAACCAAGGGTGGGATTGCCAATGCCCAGTTCCCACTACGTCAGCAGTTAAAAAACCACATTCGTCTGTCTTACCACACCTGATCTAAAATCTGAATTACCTGTCAGGCCCACAGAGTGCTTTCACCACAGAAAAGACATCCCAGAGTATTATTTTTTGTATCAAATATTCATTCTATTTTGCTACCGTTTCATTTCTTAATTTCTTGACTATGAATCTGGACAAGTCATACCTGGACAAGGCTTGGAAACACGCCCACGGAACCTCGGAGATAAAGCAGAGGCTGTTTTGTTATCGTGAAGAGGGGCTTACAGAGGCAGAAATGATAAAAGATAGCTTCCAGGGCTGTATACTGCCGCTGATGGAAGGCCAGCTGTGAGTTATACAGTATTTCCAGTAGTCCATCTTCATGTCCTTAAGTCCTGTAACAAAGCACCCTGATGACAAGGTTAAATAATCAGCCCGTACCTCAAGTTTCCTTGGTTCTGCAGTACAACTGCTCTCTAATGACGCTGCTTTGCTTCGGTCCTTTACATGGAATCTCTGACTCTACAGCCTTCACTTCGTGTGACCTGTTCTAAAAAATTATTTTTGACAAAATTAAAAAAAAAATATCAAAACTCTCATGACATAACTGACTTGCATATGTTTTCTTTTGAAGTCGCATGGCAAACATTTGAAAGGAACTTACCTCAGTTTCACCAGCATTGTGCCCCCCACCAGCCTTATTGCAGCTACAAAAGTATTATATAAATATTTCTACTACAAATACCAAAATTCATACTGCATCCATTTAGGTTACAGGTGCAAGAAATAATTTCAATAACTGCACTGAAGTAATTTGCATTAATAAAAAAAAAAAATCAAACAAAACAACAAACCACCACAGGAAAGCTTTAACAACATGCTACAGTGCTGGAAAAT
Source organism: Pterocles gutturalis (assembly GCF_000699245.1). Classification (NCBI taxonomy): domain Eukaryota; kingdom Metazoa; phylum Chordata; class Aves; order Pterocliformes; family Pteroclidae; genus Pterocles; species Pterocles gutturalis. Next base: position 12,795 of record NW_010133639.1, on the reverse strand, counting down.
ATATCCATTCTTTTTTAAGCATGAAATTTGAGCGAGACATTCACTTTGAATTTGTCACATTTTCCCCTAAACTCAAAGGAAGGAACAGCTTGGAGTTCAGCTTCCTCACAGGGACTGTTTTTTGTTTTAGATCCCATTGAGTATTTTTTGTTATTATTTAGAATTGACAGATTACAGTGTTGTTGCCACAAATCAGGTAGCAGCTTAACAAAAAAGGTACACGTTGCCATCCTTCTCATTTTAACTTTACATGGATGATCTATGATGTAACGTGATAAAGATGAGATCAGGCCTCAAGAGAAGCAGCCACTGCGACTCACACCCACTAAAACCACATAGAAAGCATCAACTGTGCAGCTGCCCATATATCTTTCTACAGAAAGGGATGGGAGGGAGGTATAAATCAAATTAAAATCTCAGCATCTAAGGAAATAACTGATGAAAAACCCCAAACTCTCTTACCTTTCAAAGTGTTTATCCCATAGTTTCTTGATTGCCTTGTCTTTTAATCCCTCCAAGATGAAGAGGTGCATTGCTCCATCCAGTAAGTGAAAACCAGTAACAACATCCAACCCAGAAACCTTCTCAAGTGTGGTTTTCAGTTTTGATGCAGCAAGAGCCATTCCAATTAAGCGTGCAGGATAGGTGTCCAACGGGAGGGCTTGAGCATTGATTTCTGTAATCTCTTCCACCAAATCATGCAATAACGATGAATTATTGTAGTCAAAAATGTAGATTATAAAATCATATGGGCAATTTGTGACTGGAGCATCAGCACTTTCTGCGTGCATTCCTAATGGCACAGCTATTTCCACTCTTACTTTCAGAAGCGAGTCTGATTCTAGATAATGTCCCATAGGCAGCAGGGAGGAACTACCCACTGATTCTGATATTTTCTCATTTTTATCCTCCTCACTGAAGGCAGCTGTATTTGGAGCTGAACAGTTACGGATGGGAGCACTGACATTCAAGTACTTTTTACCCAACAACAGATCAGTCAGACTGACTTTAGCTGTCCCATGTGGATGCCACACTTCATTCTTTGTAAAAGAAGTAAGGAAGCTCACCTTACCCACTTTCTCATCAACTTCATCATCCCCAAACAAACATGGCTTCTTTGTGTTGTTTTCCATGTTTCTATCCCGGTCATGAACTTCAATCTGCAAAGGTGGACCTCTAAGATACCTCTGTAATTCCCCAGGCTTCATTGTCCCTGTTAGAAACACACTGACATCCTTAAAGTAGAGTTCCATGGATTTGTCCATGAGTTCGATGAGGCGGGAAGTCATGAAATTTGTATTTGCAGTAGGTGGGAACGCACAATCTCTAAAGAACAAAAACCAGAGAGAAACAGATATTTGTAGCATTAAACTTTTACCTTTTTATTTTTAATCTCACGGAACAATCAGCTTTTCTAGTAGATAGGCTATGAGGGATGTACTTCATGGCACAAATTACGGTCTTCCAAGGCAACAAGGGGGCCATTCTACATGCCTGGATCCTGAGTTTGGGGAGCATACTGTCCCCTTCATTTGCCTGTCCTTAACTTTGGTGACTCTCCAAATGTGTCAGAAAAACTCTCCTTGTTTCTAGATCATTAAAGGAGCATGCTTGGGACTGCACTGACTTGTCATCAAATTGTTGGAAACAACATAGGGCTGTGACCGAACTAGATCTTCTCTGGCTTACTCAAGATCCACTGCTCAGAAATTAAAATGGGATGACTGTATGTAAATCCTTGCCCTTGGAAAACACCAGGATTGCTGTTTTGCTGCCAGTGCCTATGATAACACAGGCACTAACTGGCCATATGTTTTTTCAGGAAGTATGTTAGTCATATTCCCCAATTTTTGCTGCTAATAAGGAAAGTTATCCTTAAAACCATGCCCGTACTTTAAGCAATGCTGCTTGAGGGCAACAAGGAAATTTTCAGAAAGCAGCAGCGATACACCTTACCTGCAGCACTGCTATTGGTAAAGGTGTGTTTGAGAGGCAGGTAGCCGACTTAATCCTTATGATTATATTCAATTCGCGTCTTTGTCTTTCAGACAGAAGAGGTGTTTCCACAGTGAAAGTCACATAAGCATCTAAAACTGTAGGATTGTTTTCTCTCAGATGACCGATCACTGATTTTTCTCCTTTTTAAACATACAAAATTAAATACTGTTATAGAAACAATCTCATCAAGACACCCATATTTGATGCAATTAATTACAAATCTCCACTGAATTTGCATTAAAATAAAACAAAATATTGTTTGAACTGCTTCAAGTATTATTAATATTTTACAGTAAGGAAGAAAATAGTCCCCAAAGCAGCATCATAACCCCTGCTTGGGCTAACTGCCGAAAGCACACAGAAGTTTATTTTTGTATGAAGCTGTAAATACACAGTTTGCATAAACACAAAATTTAAAGCAGTTCAGAGACTTTTCATCACAATTAAACTCTTCACTAAAGGTAAACAAGCACCTTTAAACAAACTGGCTTCTCTGCAAGCAGCTTTGCTGCATCCATGCACTCAGCAGCTGAGCTCCGTGCTGCGTGCCATATCGCTATTTCTGTGCGCGCGCACAGAACAAAGCGGAGGTTTAACTCACTGCACACAAAAACAGGAGAACGTATATTCATAATGAATGTTAATCTAGTTACAGCCAGAAAACCACAGAAATAACCCACTCTACTCTGACCAATATCCCACTTTCAACACATTCTGAATCAAAGAACTTAGATGTACATGCTGATGGAGAGCTATAATGCAGAGTTACTCTGGACATCCTGCCCTTCAGAGCACACAGACTTCGGAACATATGTCAGAGAATCCCAGGACAAAACCAAATCCCAGGTCTTTCTTAACCAGACAGCTTTTATCCAGTACATGAAGTTCCCTAGGGATCTTTCAAGACAGTTTCCACCAGGCAGACCCACCAGCACAGGTGGTTGAGAGGAAGAGACATGGAGCACACGCAGAATGTCACGTCTCTCTTACCCTGCCCCTTCCTAACAGAGTAATACCTGAGAGGAGAGGCAGGAGATGCAGCCGCAGGGAAGCAATGCCGTGGTCTAGAGGAGCTCAGCTGCCAGAACACAAGTGTAAAGGAGATAAAAAAAGAGTAAAAACAGGGGAAAATGCAGCTAGGAATGTGGTCACCTAGTTTCAGCGTTAACAAGCTTCCCAAATTTCATAATATCAGCCACTGCTGTAAATGGTTCTTCACAGGGCATCACACACTGTAATAATTTGACACATTACTGCTGTTAAAAAGTTAATATTAATCAGAAACCAGCAAAGGCTGCTTAACAGAACGGAATCTCACTGCATTTTAAATCTACTGAATAAACAATTTTGTTGTCCCTGTCTTCAGACTCCTGCCATACGTTGTACCCGGAGGGCAGCAGGACAAAACGTACCCCAGCTGGACTGTTTTATCTGTGAACGACATGTTCAGCTCTAGAGGTTCCTCCCAACAGGGTGACAGAATTGGTGGACAGTTCAGGGAAATACAACATCTGTCCAAGAAATTTTTACAGCAGTAGCGACAAAAACTGGCCACTGTTTTACTTAGCTTGCCAGGCATGATTTATAATAATAGCAGTTTGAAAAGAAAGGGACTTGATGATGTTTTGAGAGGTACAATGTTTAATAATGAAATAACTGTACTGCAGCAGATGTAGACAGATGCATGCAGGCTACTCTTTGACACATATACTATGACATTCTTTTTTTTTTTAAAGACTTTAACAAACATTTTATTGTCAATAACATAGACTACAAGAACTCTGTCATCTAGTCACCTCTGAGTGTGACTAGCATTGTATGCTTGGGCCACAAAGTAGGACTCCCCTGACTCCTGCCCCCACAGCTTCTCGCAATGATCCCTTTAAGGCTTTCTGCTGCTGAATATTGTCTCCAGATTGTCATATTCAATCTACAGCATTCTATCTCAGATTTATTAGTATGTGCAACATCTTCCCCTTATCCTTGGCATTAAATCTTTCAAATATCCTTTCTTCCTCCTCCTCTCTGGAATTTTAATCTCAGAGTTCTTCAGCTGCTTCACAAACATTATTTTAATTCAGACAGGCATCCACGCAGGGAGCAATGAATCAACAGCGTGGCTGTGAAGCTTGAAGCAATGTATCTTTACAGTGCTAAAAATAATAATTCATTACACAGATTAAGCCAAGCATTTCCCAAATAACTCTACCTATCCTCAGAGATGTTTCAAAAGGGATGGTAGTAACAGCTGGGAGTGGGGAGAGAGAAGGTTGGTTGCGTGGTTAGCGCTAAAAGTGATTGACATTAAAAATACAGCTTTCTGAGACCTTTGTATTCCTATAAAAACATACAGTCAAAAATGTTAATACATGGTTAACTAAGTAGTGAATGACAGACTGTCAAAATAATTGCTTGGGGAACAAAAAATCTAAATAAAGAAGTTTACATGCGGTTTTATAAGTAATCCATCATTCCAAGAAAAAATCCAGACCTGATAAAACTAGAACCAAGGCTTTTCATCTGCCCCAATAAAAAAGAAAAATCACTGCAAAGAGTCAGAGACCCTAGAGACCATCACTATATATAGGAACCTCCAGGTGCTGGGAATGAAATGAAAGAAAAACTGCTCTGGGGAGTTCACGGAGGTAACAGGGAATTTATGGGAGGATTTGTTGGAAACCTCCCCACTGCAGACTGAAAAGGCACAGAGGATATCAGACCATATGTGGGCATTTACAGCAGTATTAACAATTTTTCTGGAACCAATTTGAGAGAAGAAACGTGGCATACAGTTATTGTGACTATCCTACTTCCTGGCTGTAGATTTTTGACATAAAACGAGGGAAGAAGGAAGCTGATTCTTTAGAAAAAAAAGAATCTTTTCCAGGTGCACAAAGGAGCAGCAAAACTTTGCCAATACTAAAACTGGTAAAACATAACTTCCTGAATCTCAGATTTGCTTTTAGAGTAAACACGTAGGCTGCTTGTCAGGTAACTCATTAGTCCTCCACAAGAAACGATCATTATGATAACAGTTGTTTGAACATTAAGCTAGAAAAAACCATCACCACAGTCCCAATACAGGTGGAATGAGCATGTTCAGGTATATGAAAGGGCAACAGTGATGGACGTACAGATATAATATTAATTAATTTTATCCTGTTTCAGTTTCACTTTGAAGGGGTAAATTTTTCCAGGAGAACTAAAATGCGATAAATATTCTTACCTAGCTCTTGTGTCATTAGACCGTCATACCTCTAAATATGTTTCCAGTAATGATCTGGGGAGGGGGGTTAAAAAACTATTACAATATTTCTACCTGAAAAGAATTTCTATTCTAATCAATCTGTACTGAAAGTTATGTTTGCATGAACACTAAACACATGCTCCTAATTTTGCAAAACACTGATCTCATTTGTTCATGTTTCACCAGAATTTTTTTCCTGGCACACAGATATCATTAATGCATGCAAGGCAACAGCAAGAGCACAAGAAACTACACTGTCAGACTTAAACTGAAAAAATATCCTCCAAATATCCTCATACTTCAGCAATAAAGATGCTTATGAAACGCAGAGCAAGTCCAAAGTCCTGGAGTTCTACACTAAATCTGGCACAACACCGACACCCACCTTGGAGCAGAAAGGCTGTGCTCATGGGACACGAGTAGCAACCGTTCACATTCTGAGTTACAGAGCAGGATTTCACCAGTGCTGTTTCTGGAGTAAAAACCCTACTTGGTTTCAACACCACCAACTCACATTTGCACCGACTATCTCCTCCCAGAAGGCATTAACAACGAAAATTCCAGTCCAAAGGTTGTTTTTTCGATTTCTATTATCACAAACAAACACGTAAGACATAAACATACTAGGCTCAACTGATCTTAACAGTTCGGAAGCTTCAGACAACCCCAGTTTATTTTATCATGCAATCACATGGTCTTCAATCTCATATTAAAAAATACAACACAGAAGGAACTACTAGCTCAGCTAGCAAAGGCTGCGATAAAAAGGTGGACATGAACAGGAAGGGACTATTTAGCCTACAGACCAGGAACTGAGAACTGTTAAAAACAGAAAGGTAGCAAACCAAGAATTACACAAGATGATATAACGAGACAGATTAAAAAACAAGATTCTCTCAAATCTTACAATACAGCACCTTTGTTAAAGAAGCATCCAGGCTGCAGCAGCTCAGAAGAATACAGGCTAAGAACCTAAAGCAAGGTGGCTAGATTTTGTAAACCTTGGGAGAACAGGCTTTTTAAAGATAGTTTTGCACTTAAATGAAAACTATCTGAAATAAACTAAAGATTTTGCTTCCATGTGCAATTCAACATTCTTGCTGATTTTCTCCATCTCTACAAATGGATGTTTTCTTTCTGCCACACAAACCCCGTATCATTTGAATGGTGAGATTCACTTACAGATGAACTCATCAGAAATAGTAGTGTTCTCACTACGCATAAAATACTCAGAAACATCCATCTGTAAAGCCGAGTTCATACATTTGTGCTGAAGGCATTAAGAGTCCTTTCATTGACCTCATTATCTTTTGAGCAGAGTAACAATCTGACTAAATCTTGTTCAGTAGAAATTAGTAAACTTGCATAAAAGCATGAAGTGAGAAAGCACATGATAGAATACAGGAGTGGATTTGTTATCTTGTGCTATCACCAATTAATTTTTTAGAAACAAAATGGGAACCTTCAGAAAGTAATGTAAGAGTTTATCTTTTTTACAGGTGTCATTCTAGATCATGTATTTGAGATACTCTCTATTCATTATTCATTTCTTTTTCAAGTGTGTTATGAATAATACTAAAGAAAATATGATTTTTAAAAAAGTGTTCTAGCTTCTCAATTCTTGAATCCTCTAACCTTTTCTACAATTTCTGATCGTTAGAAAATTACCACTGAAAACTATTAAAACAAATGAGTTATTAAACCAAAAGAGTGAATAACTGTTCCTAAAACCAGAACAGAACAAACAAGGAAGCGTGCTACTACAGCAGTGTAAGCTCAGGATTACCTTAACTGCTTTAGAAAATGACTTCAGGGTAATTTGACCCAATACAGATTCACAGTTACAGAGCTGATTCCTTGAGCCCGGAAGCCAGCAAAGCCTGCCCTGCTAGCAACTGTTATTGTTGACGCCACCTCCAACCTTTCCAAAAGAATCAGGTGCCCTGACCGCCACCCCTCCGCACTTCTGCCCCTTCCTAACACTGCCAGCAGAGCAACCAGCAGCAGGGTAACCCCTCGTTCCTCCTCCAGCTAGTCTTAGTGACTACCCATCCCACAAAACCAAACTCACAGGATACAAGTGAACTGAAGAAAAAACATGCACAAACAAGTAACCTGAGCAAAGTTTGTTATTTTATGTATTTTATGTTATTTTTGTTCATAAAGATCTTCTTCACCCCCAATATAACAAGCTTGATATAGCAAAGGGGATCTTAATGCTTTTGCTCCTTTCCTACAATCAGCAGGCATGGGTACAAAAAGCAGTAGTTAAATGCTTCTGAAACCACAGTATAATTATAAAATGTTAAAAAACCACAGGTACTGAAAAACAATTACATATCTTCAAATGTATTTTTAACACATGAGCATTTCCCAATGGAACTGCAACACTCTTACCTCACTGTACCTGAGTCATCTGTCCCTGATGGAGGTGGCAAACCACAAGTAAGTGTTGCTAGTCCATTCAGGTCAGTTTCTTCTGCTGAATTAAGAAAGGTTTCACATTTGTTAGTATTTCTATGTTTTGATAGCTCCCATAAGACTAACAAAATGCAGCTGTAAAGCTCTAGGAAAACATGGTGAGAAGACTTACACGAGCTGTATTTGTAACTCAAAACCACAACCCATTTGATTTTGGTCTCTGTGTCAAGGATCAGTTTGAACAAGCCTAAAATATATAAACCAAGTATTTTTGAGTGACTTTGAGAGATCATGCAGAGAAACCAGAATATTATTAAGTCATACTTTATTTCCTAGAAAAAGAAGTTTCATAGCAATTTAAAACAAAACCAGGAATTAGCCAGTAGTTAAAATGAGGTGAGAATACCCAAATAATCTTTGGTTACCGCTGAATGTCATATCTGTATTTACATAGGTACTGATGTTAGTAACATATCTTAATCCATGGGAGACTGCATACATAAGTAGTAATATATTATTTTGTCTTATTTATTTAAATAAACTGTTCCAATTGCTATTCTAGTGAACACTCACCAAAAAAAGGTCATGTTAATTGTGTTCAGATCTCCAAAACAATGTGTAGAAATGTCCAGCTATTGAGTCAATGCTTTATATATGCCATAAATATGGTATACTACACCTGTCTTCAGATGTCATTTAATTACAGAAAAACACTCTGCAGTCACAGATTTCAGTGTTAATTACTAAACACATAGCCTCACAATGTATCAGCCTTAATTACAGTGAGATGTAGGTCTTAATTAGAGTGAGATTAGAGCAAATCAACATTACATGAATAGCAGGGAGAATTTGCACCTGAATAGCTGAATATGTCCACACAATAAAGAACAGTTTGCCATTATCTGGAAGAAAGCAAAGATGAAGCAATGCAATATGAGGCTTTTACCTGGCTATAAGCAGGACACTGAGAAACTGTAACAACTCACCTGTTTTACAGAGCACAAGTGCTTGGACACCCAATAGTGCACAGTTTTTCAAAGTCAATGAAAAGAAACATAAAAAGACCTTCAGGACATTCCTTTCTTCTTTAACACAGACTGGGTTAGCATGTAGGCAGCAAAACACTGGCATTTTCCATTCATCTGAACTGGAAGCTGTGGTCCTTTCCTTTGTCTCCCTGAATACACTTTCTACCTTTGCAGGCTTCAATATCTGGTCCATCGGTCCTCTCTGGGCCCATCACTAGATGGCACTGCCACCAACACACGGGTGCATTCTGGCAGCCTAATTACACCAGGAATTCATCTGCTGCTACTTCAGTGGCGCATGTCATCAATGATTAGAAGAAACGACAAAAAAATTAAAAAGATAACCAACCAAAGCTGGTGACACAGTGCTCCCCAACATAATGCAAGCAGCCCTGCATCAGATGCTGATACAGGAGGAAATCACATTATCTGCTGAATCCCCAGTACCTTACTGCAGTAACCAGGTTTCCTTCTGGATAATTCTGTCTGAATATTTGACAAGACCATTTTTGTTCGTAGATCTAACAAAATCACAGACACAACATAGAGTGAGGACCTAGCTGTTAGTTTTGTTTTCACCATAAAAATGTAAAATTAAGGAAAAAACAAAGAGAAGCATGCAAATGTTTTCACAAGATGATGGAAGTCAAAATACAGAGTTTCATAATTGCTTTCCAGTACTTTGGGACACTTTTTGTTCATAAAAACATTCTATGAAAACAACTACTAAATTGCAAGGCCAACTGCCTAAAAGCAGAAATTTTCAAAATAAAAGGTCTGTGCTGCTTGAGTTCAGCCCTTTGGTACATATATATACCCGAGACCTCAGATTGATGATTAAACACATTTTGCCACGGTCCTTTGCCCCAGGCAGCACCCTATTGTTCACTGTGCTGCTCAAGAGCTGGCTTTTTTCTTACTGCACAATGCAGGTCTTGGGTCATTTCTTACACAGTATCCAAGCAGTAACCCTGGGGTAGCAAAAGAATTACTGAAGTCCTCCTAGAGAGCTCTGTAACACTCCTTGCAAAAGTATCTTTTTGCTTTCTCAACTTTAACACTTTCTGTAACATGTCAAATATTATCTTCATTCTGGAGACTGAAAATTGAAGTGTGAAATAAAACGGCCAAAGGTTTCCACTGACCTCAGTGACCCAGCTGGAAAGCCAAGGATCCAATTTTTGAAGAATTCTCAGCATTACATATTTATTTTAATACCCATATCAGGTTTTTATTCATTTGCTATTGACCTCCGCTGCTGTTGTGAGCTCTCCTGCCCCGCAATCTCCCAGCCAGCTCTGTAACCTGGCACCACGTACCTTCTGCGCTCTCAGGAGAGCACTTTGCATGGCTGCTCCGCTCAGCAGTACCCAGGCGCAAAGAGATCCCAGTTCACCCATCAGCAGGCTGGAACAGGGCTCCACAAGGGACAAGGGAAGCTAGCAGCAGGGTTTAAGATGTGGCTGCAACCACACTGCCACTAGACGGAGAACTTGACACAAGGTCAGATGTTGTTGTGATTTGTGGCAGTATTGCAGCAGGCTCTCAACAAGAACAAGGCAAGGCCAGATTACAAATCCGCATACAGCCGGGATCCCACTAATGTCAGGAATAAACGCTCATAATTTTTTATTTTATTTTATTTTTTTTTTTACTGTAATGAAGTGATCTTTTGGCAAGATGAGCATTTTCCACAGCCCTGCAGTTCTGGCTGGGTCTGTGTACCGAACAACAACCCACCACAGAGATGAGACCAGACTGCTGATAGCCTGGAATGTCAGACACAAACACAAACTGTGCTGATCCTCGGTCCTGCAACACATATGAACTGTGAAATAAAACTATAGTTAACTTAAGCTCAAAGCATATGAACCTAGTTTACACATCTTACCCAATCGCACTGCTACCTACTACAATTTACATCAGTATCCCATCAATGATGTTGGCAAACAAGCTTAAGTCTGATCATGGCACCTTTTAACCTCTTAAAATAAAACTAATCAGTTAAGCAATTTCAAAAGCAGTATTTTAATACACTCCTAATTTCCAGCTATTACCACCACACTGCTGAGAAGAGCCGTTCCATTCAGATCCTGCTCTCCCATCAGCTCTTCCTACAGTTGGGACTCTTTCAAGATACTTTCAAGCTGGTGTACGCTACCAGAACTGGGAACAACTTAGTAAAGAACAAGTAATAAAATGAATGAATGAATAAGTAATAAAACGTTGCCAGCTCTCTGAGCACGTTTAGAGAATAAGTCAACAAATAGGCAAACCTTGTCTGCGTCAGGAGAAAAATCTTCGTCTTACTCTAGTCGAGAGTAAATACAAGAGTCATTGTAATTACACTGTGCCAGGCTTTCTGTACCTCCGAGATCAGAAGCCCTGGAGAAAAGCGTGGAGCAATGCATGGTTTAGTTTTAAGGAAAAGCAGGCTGCAAGAGGAAAGTTTACTTCTACCAAACCCAACCCCCTTGTCACAGTGAGGCTACAGTGACATTAAGATTTCTCTCTGGTCCAAGTGTTTTTGCAGTTGTCTAGTGTTTAAAAGCCTTGGGTCGGGTGGTTGTTTTTTTTAAGAAAACACGATGCAAAAACCAGCTGCCCGGGAGTCAGGGTTCTTCCTGAAAAATCGATCAAAATTCAATAGCCAGAGGTTTGGGGTATTTTGCTGGTATCAAGTATCTGCTTTCTTTCAGAGATGAAACTTTGGTGAGCATGAATTGACATCGTTCTGATATTCCTGCTTCCCTGTTCCAGTGCTAACACAGCCAAAGATTCACTATGCCGTTTTATGTCCTTCACTCGTTCAAACCAGAAGCCCAGCAGCTGGGCAACAAGGAATTCCCCAGCAGCCCAAACACTCCTCAGTGCTGTTATCAATGCCTCTCTTCTACCCACAGACACCACCAAGAAACACAACTGGACACCACAGGTGCCAAAGTACAGTCTACGCTGACAGGTTTATAGCCTGGTAAAGATTCTATCAGATTCTATCAGAAATAAATAAATAATTTCTACTTGAGAAATATTTTTACAATTGAAACTACCTAGACCCAAACAAGTTCAGATTGTTGCGCTAACTCCACAGCCTTGATAGCTTAGTTGGTGTTTGAGGTCGGAGGGTTTGGTGCGTGTGGGTAACAGATGTGGATTTACACAGTATCTGCTAAAAAGATTCAAGGTTTATGTTTTCCTTTTTCCCCTCTCTGGTGCTGCATTACAGGGACATTTTGACCACAAGTCAATTTCTTGCATTACCAGACCAAGAAAAGCTAAAGTTTTCTATGTACGCATGGCTGTGAGAGTGAATAAGAAATACCTACACATCCAGTTCATCCAGTCACTTCTCCCATTAATAAAAAATCTGAGTTACAAGTTATGTATCACTTCAAACAAGAGGAAAAAGTTATCAACACCCCAACTTTCCCACCTTGTTCAGACCTCAGGCATGGCTGGTGCCTTGCTCACCTGTGGCTGGTGGGGTGTCCCTGCCCGTGCAGCACCCCTCCTTGTACTGCTCCCTGACTGGAGCTGCATTCAACAATGCAGGTCCTACTCCACGGACAAAAAGTGAAAAAATGATTGGAAAGCTTGGTCATTTGAACCAGTTCAACATTTATGCGTCTCTGACACAGACAACACCTTAAGGAATGCATACCGGTACCATAAAAGCACCATTATCTACGGAGGTGAAAAAACTGAGTGAACAGCAAGATGATCAGCTTTTAAGAACATCAGTTTCATTAATTTGGTTTTAAATTTTCATCGGGGCCACTCGCTCATTCACAAGCGTTACTCATCACACTGTATTCTGCGATGCTACCATTGTGTTAAAAAGGAGCCAAGAAAGAAATTACTTAGGAAGTTAGAAATAAACTTCGAGCTCAGGCTTGGCTGAACCCCTTTTCCCGACGGACAAACGGAGCGGGGGGGGCACCTGCCCGCTCTGCGCGGTGAACCCCGCGGGGCCAGGAGGCCACAGGCAGAGGGCAGCGCTTGGCCCCCGCCAAACTCCCCCCAGTCGAGGGGGATGCCCAAAACTCCGCGTCGGGAGGCGGAGAGAAAGAAAGAAGACCTCGCCACCAGGAGCACGGGAGC
>NW_010133638.1:4602-5750 GCF_000699245.1 Pterocles gutturalis | reverse complement strand
GCAGCCGTCATGCTGACAGCAGCCATCCTTCCCAGGGTGCTCCCACCCCCCTGGGGTGTTCCCACCCTCCCTGGGGTGCTTGGCAGGGCCGGGGTCCCCATGGCAGCTCCATCTCTGGGCTCTGGCCTCTGAGCTGGGATGCCCTGGGGCTGGACACTGCCTGTCCCATGTCCCATGCCCTGTGCCCCAGGCACTCTGCATGCCCCGTAGGCTTATCCACACCCCTCAGCAGCTGCTGGGAGCTGCCTGTTTCGGGCACCTAGCAGGACCCCGCCTGCACGCCCACGGCACCCAGCACCCTGTGGATGCTGGAGCTACTGGGGGGCACTGGGAAATCAAACCATGAGCCCATCGCAGGCAGAGCTGCCGTGATCCAGGGCCGGGGCGCTGCTCCCAAGACAGGGGCTGCGAGAGCTGAGCAGAGTGAGGGGCCCCTGTTTCCCCCTTGTTTTGCTTGGCCACTGTCCCCAGGCAGGACAGGAGGGAAAATGCGTGCTCCACCCTGGGGAGAAGCCGCTGGCAGCGGGGATGCCCCTCGCGGGCTCTGCGGTGCCAAGGGTGTGGAGATGGAGCAAATATTTGCCTTAGCAAACACCGTTGTTGCCATTACTGTTAGGATAGAGTCGGGACGTGCTCTCCATCGCACGTAAACCTCTCGGGGCCCAGGTCGCTTCGCCTCCCCTGACAGCACCTTATTTCCCAGGTGCCATTGTCACCGTGCTGTCCCCTGGGTCTCTCCTGGCAACTTTTCATTTCCAGGCACAGGCAAGAAGAAACCTGCTACTGCCCGGTGGAGCCACCCCCAGCGCTGAGCACCCTGACCCCACCCTCGCCAGCGCCTGTGGCTCCCAAAGCACCTCCACGAGCAGACACCAGCCCCTTCAAACCCATGTCCAACCTCCAGCATGCTGGGGAGAAGGTTCTGGGGAGCCCATCAGCAAACACCCGCCAGCATGAAGGGGCTGCAGCCCATGAGGGCCAGATCCTGCCCTCTCATGAGCGGTGCTGCAATGCACCCCGGTGTGGTGGCGGCTGGGGCAGATGGGTCAGTCCCACTCCCACAGGTTCATGGGCATCTCCAGCCCATGCGTGTCCCTCGCCCGGGGCTGGGTGTCCTCCCCTGCCCTCAGCAGGGGGACAACCGCAGA
>NW_010133638.1:2346-4592 GCF_000699245.1 Pterocles gutturalis | reverse complement strand
GCAGAAGCCACGTCTCAGCCTCGGCTGTCCCTCACCATGGCGTCAGGGCTGCTCTCTGGCAGCCCTGCAGACCCCCCCACAGGGCTTCTTTGGTCCCAGCTGTGACAGGGCTCAGCAGTGCTCAGGGACCCACCTCTCGGTGGAGGCAGCTGATGCCCAGATGTTCCAGATGTGCAGGAGGCCCCAGGTCAGGAGCAGACCTACCCGTGAGCCATCCGTCATTCCTGCCAGCCCCTGCTGATGGAGACACCCAACCTCCCGGGATCTGCTCTCCTCGCAGCTCAAGATCGAACTTGAATCCTCCCTGCTGTGAGTCGAGACTTGTCCTCGTCCTCATGGAGAGCAGAAAAATCCCACACTCTCGCCTGCATTAGCAAAAACACACTGGCCAAGGCTGCTGGGGAGAAGGTCACTCTCGGGACAGCCCCTGCTCATCTCGCGGGGCCACCGGGGCAGTGGGGGGACCACGGTGCTGCCAGTCGTACAGCTCGGCCAGGATGTCACGTGGAAATGGCATGTCCTGCCAGGGAATTCGGTCACAGCTGGTCCCTCTGCACAACCCTCCCAGGTGGTCTGGGACGGTCCCTGCTGCAGTTCATCCCCATCACCATGCCAGAGCAGGAGGTGGGGACAGCTTCTCCATGGTGTCACCTGCCAGCCTCTGCCTGCACTGCCAGCACGTCCGCAGCAGGATGGAGGGAACTACGGGCAATAGGCAGTAATTTTAACACGCAGAACCACATTCCCAATCCATCCTGCCAGTGTCCTTCTCTCTAGGCAACCCTGGCAGGGCTGGGACCACAGCTGGCCACCTTGGGGACAAGCTGGAGCAGAATGGCTGTAGGACACAACGAACCAGGGGCTGCCACGGTGGCCCCATGCCTACTGAGAAACCTTTGGTAGAACATGGGTGGAAAAAACAGGGATTTTGGTGAGAACCAGGCTGGTGCCAAGCGCTGTTGGAAGGCTGTCACCATCTGATGCAAGGGGTGGCCTCGGTGGCACAGCTCATCCCAGGGGAACAGGGTGTGAACTGGGGCTGGGCTCGCAGCGTTTCCAGCCCCGAGGAGCTCACAGGGAGCACCATCTCCTCTGGGAACAACCACGTGCACCTCATCTCCAGGGAAAACACCAGCTCTTGCAGGACTTCTCCAAAAGGAGCTCCCAAAACCAGTCTCAGGAAGAGGCCAGCCCAGCTGCTAACTGGGACCTACAAGACGAAAGCCCCGGGAGCAGTGGAGGGGAAGAGCTGCTGCTGCTGGAGAAACCCCAGGAGACCTCGGGCACCAATTCCCGGCGTTCCCAGCCCGACACCTCCCAGATGTGCTAACGTGACCCCAGCTGACCACGGTGAGACAGGTGTGTTCCTGGGGGCCCCAACACCTCCACGTCTTCTCACTGCACTGGGGGGCGAGGGAGCTCAGAGCATCGCATACTTGTGCCATACAAGAAAATGGTAACAAGGGGTAAAAATACACACACAAACAGGGGGCATTGTTTTAGGCTTTTGATGGACCCAAGGGATTTGCTCTCTACTGTTTCAATGGCCAACTGGAGGAAAGCTGGGACAGATGGCAACAGAAGAGATCCAACCCCACCAAAACTGGTGTTTGCTCTGTTGCTGATGGACAGGACATCAGCAGGCAACTGGTGGCAAAACTTCCATTTCAACCCTCAGAAAAAAATACCTGCGAGTGGAAAATGCTGATGGTCTCTTTGCGGAGACAAAGTTGGCGAAGGAAGGTGTGTGCTCCATTCCTCACATTCCACCCCAGCTCCCTGGGATGGCGGCAGTGCTCCCCAGGGTCTGCCCGGGCGCCCAGGGAGTGATGAGGCTGAGGATCCTGTCCCGCAGCCCGGCTCAGCATCTTCCCTTCCCAGTGCAGGGGGAGAAGGATGGAACCAAGGTCTGAATCCCCACGGGGGTCTGGGAAACAAAACCTTTGATCTACACGGGCAACATCTTCAGAGACACTTGGGTGAGGGTCCATCACAGGCGAACGCTGTGTCCCCAGGTGCCATCCTGCTGCACCCCAGCCTCCTGCCATGTGCACGGCTGCCACATTGCATCCCTACGGCCACACGCTGGAGCCGCCTTCAGAGCAGGACACCTTGGGCTCATCCAAACGTCCAAGCACAGCTGGTGGGATGTCCTCTCCTCCAGACACCCCGCACTGTCCCCAACCCGAAAACCAGAGGAGAAGCCGTTGCGTGGCTGCGCTCCCATCCCGCGGCTCCCCCCCGCC
>NW_010133638.1:1932-2288 GCF_000699245.1 Pterocles gutturalis | reverse complement strand
AGGGGGCGCCGCGGGGAGAGGCGCATAAAGGGCTCATTGTGCGGCAGGTCTCCCTCGGCTCTGCTCGTACGGGGCTAGCAGTTCAACAACAAAACGCAGCCCAGAAATATGACAAGACACCTTTTTCCCAGGCTGCTGTTAAACTCTAATTAAACATTTCAGCACACTCGAGCGAGGGAATGTCTGCTTCTCAGGCCCAGGCTATCTCAGCTGGAAAACATCTCCTCCAGTGCAAACAGGCTGGGGCAGGCTGACCCAGAAAGTTGCCCCCTGGTCCCAGCGATGATGCGAACCCCTGTCCCAGGGTGGGCACCTGCTCCCACCCACACCTTTGGGCCAGTGAGGGGGCCAGTGGC
>NW_010133638.1:0-1881 GCF_000699245.1 Pterocles gutturalis | reverse complement strand
TGCAGCTGGGCAGACCGTGGGCAATGCCACTGCCAGCAGCTGCCGGCGCTTCTTCCCACTCCCCACCGTGGGAACTGGGGTCCCTGCGCCCGCCGGGGCAGCAGCCAAGGGAGCGTGGCTGCGAGGAGGAAGAGGCAAAGGAGAGCCAGGAGAGAACTACTCCATGATAGCCCCAAATCCAGCCTTTACGACCCAGAAATTGCCCAGCGATGAGGAGGGACCACAACTCTGTCAGCGCCTTGGGCAGGGCCAGGGTCTCTCCAGCCCACTGTCCCTGAAATATTTCCTGGGATGCCCTACGGCAGCCTCCCAGCACAGCCCACTGGTCTGTCTCCAGACCTGGCAGGTTTTGGACCTCACAGCTCCTATTTCAGAAGAGCAGCTCTTGCCAAATTCTTCCCAAGCATCCCCACATCCAGAGCCAGTGCCGGGGCAGCTGGTTCCCCTCCCCAGCTGGGACCACGCTTTGGCTCCACCGCTCCAGAGGTTTGGACTTTTACAGATAACCCAAGGGACAAGGAAAAGGCTGGATTCTCCTTCTTCGGGTGCTTTGTGATGCTGACTCACAGGCACTGACCATCATCACACCCCGTTGTGGCATTTCTGTAACTTTCCCAGCCTCCCCCTTTTCCATCCCTAGGCAGCCACTATTGGGCTCATGCCCCTTTTCTGCCCCCTTGGGAAGCAGAGATGCTCCCAAACTTTTTGTTTGAGTCAGAAATCCCCGAAGTTTTTTTTAGTCTCGGGACACAGGGGTGCCCATGGCAAGATCCAACCCAAACCCCGTCGCCTTCCAAAATCCCACCCTTTGCTTTCCTCTGGGTTTCTGGGGAGCAGAGGACAGCCCGGACCTGTGAGCAGCCCCGAGCCGGGCCCCTATGCCCCGAGAAGGGTTTGCTGCTTGCCCAACATGCCTGAGGGACTGTGCACCCCCAGGAGGACGGGGAGGTGCTGCCACCAGCCTTGTGTCACCACGAACCTAGACGCAGGAACCAGCACACGCGCCCTTCAAGCGGTGCTGTCGGAAAACCTGGCGAGACTGGAGCTGGCATCCTGCTATCGTAAAGAACGAAGGGGAAAGAAAAGAGCACAAAAGAGCTGAGCTAAGCTACCAGGCGCTGGCGGGACTGAGGAGGGGTGCCAGTCAGCAGAAGGGGGCATGGCGGCTTGAAGACCCCCTTGTGCATCACCTGGATGCCCCGGAGGGGTACGGCGATGGCGAGCACAGCGCAGCGAGTGCTGCAGGAGTCAGCCCTCCCCGCATTATTAATGCAGACCTCAGCCATTAGCTGCAGTAATTCCTCAGCACCTTGTTTCCAGCAGGCACAGACCATACCCCAAAAAACCCCCACGCCTGATGCTCTGATGTCTGACCCAGCCTTGTGCTGGGGACACGGTGGCGCCCAGCTGCTGGCACTGACGGAGCTCGGCCACTGTTTTGCAGCCACCTGAGCATGACCCGGTGGGACAGGACACCAAGGACAAGCGGCTCCACCTTGCTGGGGACTTGCAAGCTGGTGGTTTCCCACGTGCGGCCTCAGTAAGAAACAGGTCACCCAGGAAAGGGTTACTGCAAAAATCTGCCATTTCGAAGATTGCTAAGGAGTGGGAAGGTGCTGTGCCCCGAAAGGGAGAAGTGACAGCCCAGGCGATGACACTTGTAATTTGGCATCCCATGGAGGTGGAATTTGGCAAAACTGGTCTCTCCTGCTCCGAGGACATTCCAGCTCCCCGAGCGGGCAGTCTGAATTGAACTCTCAATAAACAGAGCACCCAGGGGTTTAATCCAGCTCAGGCCCCCGATGTTAGAAAAGCAGCAGCAGCGTGCTCCCTGGAGAGGCTCCTGTCCCCCCCAGCGAGGCTCCTGTCCCCCCCCAGCGA
>NW_010133637.1:0-57853 GCF_000699245.1 Pterocles gutturalis | reverse complement strand
AAATATTATATATTTATAATATTTCTCAATATTCTGATATCTATTAATTTTCCTGTCACAGTTTCCAACCCTATGAAGGTATCCCAACAGACACCCATTCCTGTAAATGACATCATTTCCTTTACTATGGACCAGACACTTTTCTATCATCTCATACACTGTCGGTCAACTCCTTATCTACAACTTGTTGGCTTCCTGCTGTAGATGAAGAGTGCACATTCAAGCCTGATATTGCTTTATATCAACACCACTATCTTGTATTCTTTCTTTCTTTGACCTTGTCTATATGGTTTGAGTTCTGGTAGAGGTATTTTTACTGAGATTTCTTTTAATTTAAATTGCTGCCATGCTTACACTCTTGAATATGGGGAGAAGGGTACTACAACATACTGTACACAGTACTCCTCCTCCCTGAAGCCACCTGACTTGGACAGTATAGGGACCTTTCCATGAGGGCAAGCACTTGTGTCAACACAAAAGGTGAATATACATTCACAGCTCTTTCTGCCCAGTTCAGTATAACTTTGTCAGGACACAGGCCCTTGCTCTTAATTTCTGTGTCTTCGAGGGAATGACTTACACCAACAATGTGCAGGTTGACCAAATAGTCTGAGAATAGTTCAGTATAAGCAATAGTATGAGCACTCTCAGACTCAATTTTTCAGCAGTAGTTACAAACGAATACTAGGTTTCTTAATACAGTCAGATCCTGCATATAGGTCATACATTAAACACAGTCATGTATCAATCTTTATACAAGACCACCTGTTTTTTTTAAAAAAAATCTGCCAAATCATGGGTTTGTACGTCAATGAAAGAGCACTTACTGTTAAGATATCATAACTCCCCGCTGTGAACTGCTTTCTGGAAGAAACCATCCCTGTTTTGGGATCAATAAAAAATTTCCCATCATCGTTTCCATCCACAATGCTGTATGAGATTTCTGCATTAGGGCCTTCATCTTTGTCAAAAGCAAAAGCTCTGTAGATTGGCTCCCCTCTTTTCTTACGGTCCCTCTCTGGCAGCTTGATCTGATAGACTTTCTCCGGAAACTGAGGTTTGTTATCGTTCTCATCCAGAACCTGGACCACCACCCAGACGGAGGACTGCTTAGGAGATGTGCCCCCATCTGAGACAGTTACCTGAAAAACAACAGCAGTAGAGGCATTATTCTGAATAGGTAAAGTAGGACTCCATAAGTCGGCATATTAGAACATAAGAAAACACCTCTCCCTCCCCAAACCTAACCTGCAGTTTACAAAGTCTTCTGGGTACACAAGACATGCTCACTATAAACATGCTCAGTGCCTAACTCAAATACACCCACAATGGCAAATAAAGGAATCAGGATGATTCTTTATCAGGAATGGGGAACCTGCTGACTAGGAACCTATTTCTCAAAACATAAAAACCTTTTATCTCAAATTGTGCTACAGTTTATCTCAGAAGAGAGAACTGGAATTAACTCATTAAGCAGGATCCCTGCTTTTTTGCAAACATATTTTAAAGTATCTTCAGTCACGCAATGAATTCGAAAGATGTATTTCTTCTTAAATCCTAAAAGAATCTTTGTCACTTTTTTCCCATTAATTATTTGGAATTTCTTAAACAACAAAAGGATTTCTGTCAGTTCTTTTAATTCATTACCTGAGATGTGACAGCTCATTAATTCCAAAACTGCTTTATATGACTGTAAGGGGCACAGAGAGGCAGGTAGCAAAAAATTTCTGCTGCGTTGTGTAAAGAGAACACTGTGCTGCCAGAAACACGTAAAAAATAAAAACTTTGAGACAAAAGTTGATTAGTAATTTAGCTGCAACTTAAACAGAATTACTAACAATTTTCAGGCTGAAACACTTGTGAAACAAAATGATTGAAGATTAACAAGCGCTCAAGAGATTTAATAATATGCCTTCAAAATGCAATCAATATGTTTCAAACTTCTCCCTCAATATTTCGATTGCATTTTTAAAAGACGAAGAAATAAGGCAGAAAGTTATTCCTTTTTGCATGAAGGAAGTTCAAATTTCACTTTCAGCTACATATGCTAACACTCCAATTCCCACAGTAGCAACTTTTGATGATAGTGAGCCAAGATATTACACACCCTTCCCTGCTCATACCAATCACTGCACATCAATTACTTTGCTGGTTAACTCCTTGATGCTTTATTTTTCCTTAATTGTTTTTGTGTCTTGTTACAAATCATACAGTCCTGATGTCCAGTCCTTAAGGAAAGCAAAATTTTCTGGGAACAATGTCGCTTGCCATTGTCCCCTCCTTGCAACAAGAAATGTAAACTTTGGGTAACCCCAATTTAGTACCGAGATCAGCACAAAAAACACATTTTCTAAGAGAATGGCAAAACACCTCTTCCGTTTCCTGTATTTAACTAT
Organism: Pterocles gutturalis; assembly: GCF_000699245.1. Taxonomy (NCBI): domain Eukaryota; kingdom Metazoa; phylum Chordata; class Aves; order Pterocliformes; family Pteroclidae; genus Pterocles; species Pterocles gutturalis. Next base: position 55,457 of record NW_010133637.1, on the reverse strand, counting down.
ACTTTGAAAAGCTGACACAGTGGAAAGGAGTAGACTTACAGCCTTAGAGACTGAAACTCTTTATTTACAGAAAAATAAATGGTATGGTAATATACAATTAACACAACAGTGACAATATAAAATCCTGCAAATCAGCCCATAACTCATTTGGAGAGTGGAGCCTGTCCTCCCAATGACACATGTCAGCCTCAGGCCTCTCTCTCCTAAGACTGTCACCAGGGTTGGCAATTAGCACTTGTTGGGATTGCCACCTTGTGATGGGGACGACTGTCTGCTGAGAGACGGACAGAGACCATTCCCATCCCGCAGAGCCACCAACGCGCCATCTGTCCATTACCAGTGAGGGGGTGCAGCGAGAGGACCTGCAGCTCATTACTGGTGTACTCAGCCATCCAGTTCCACTTGCTACACTTTCCAAAATAGCATTTATAACGCCAAAAGGCTGCACACATGGCTGCAAATCTGCCTTTCCACCTGGCGAGAGCGACACCACCAGGGATCTCAGCCTCTCCACTCCACCGCTCTGGGAGACCTTCAGAGCTTCTGCAGCAAACAAAAAGCCAATTCTCTCAATACCTCACTCCTCCTATCACAGACTTTCAGCAATAAATAACTTTTGCCCCACTTAGAGGCTGATCCCCTCTATTTCTTTTCTGCTCCGGTGCAACTGGCCGAGCTCTTGGTAAGAGCACAGGTTAACAACGAAAATACTCTTTTGGGATTTCTGCTGACTCCAAAGAAAATATAACTAATGGTGCCAGGATGCAGCATACAGAAACAAACAGAGACACATTTATTTAAATGCTAGTCAAAAATACCAACATAATGCTTTTTTGGGGGGTAATGTTCTTAATACATACAAAATAGTAGCAAGATTCAGAATGCTCTTGTATTCTGAACACAATGTGACTCAACTTTAAAAAAAAAAAAGAAATTTCACTCAAGCTTCTAGCAGTCATCTACAAAAAAGGGAGGGTGCAGAGAAGAAGTTTGCAAATAAAACCAACAATAAAAACTCTGAAAACCACAGTGGTATAAACAGTCAAGCGACTATAATGAAAAACCTACTTAAGCCAAGAGACTGCTCAAGAAGTATAGCCGTCTTCCTGTCTTAGCAATGCAGTCCCACAGTGTGTTAAGTTACTGCTGAAATAATGACTAACATGGTGCTGTGGCAGTAAATACATGCATGTGTTTGTTTGTTTTTGTAAGCCCAAACTTGTGGGAAATCCGTTCCATAACAGAAAAGTTGGACTGAAAATATTTGCTGACAGCTAATTGAAAATAGTAATGGCTGCAACATGCAATCTCAGCTAATTAAAAGAAATTAACAAGAAGGTCTGAAGTTAGTAATTTCTACTCTGTCTAAAACTTTGTGTCCCCAGAGAGGAAAATGTTACGTACCACCTAAGCCTTTTTCTCTGGGTGACACTCAAAACTTTTCAAAACGACAGGCTCCAGCTTTGCTCGAAAAGCTCTGAGTGCCAGACACAGGAGCTGCAGTGTGAGTTAAAGCTCTCTATTTGCAGACATGTAAATTAATTAATTAAGCTGCCCTTGCACCAGCAATGTGATTATTTCCCTGTCAATCTGTGCCCCAGCTGACCCCTCTTTTCTGCTCCATCAGCCTGACCCCAGCCTGGGATTTACAGGTTCCAGCTCTAAACAGGGTAAAAGAGCTTCAAAAATTTCCTCTGCTCCTACAGAAAAAAATTCCAGAACAACACATTAAAACAAAATAAGAAATTGCCGGCAGTTCAAAATTGTTCCCAGACAAAAGTGGGGCGGACCAGAGAGGTCGTTCAGCACACTGATCTGCAAATAGCGTTTCCATCCGGACACTGTATTACACCAGCACTCAGGGGTCCCTCTAACCAAAGTAATTTTGATTCAAACATTATCACAGTTCTCAGCAAAATCCTTAAACAGCTGGAAATTATGCTGAAAAGTAACGGGGGAGGGGAGGGATGTTGGGATGTTTGTACGACAAAGCTACAAAAGCTAATTCACAGCTGGTATCTCTGGAAATGGGAAAGGCAGATGTGCTTGCCAGGAGAAAAGCTGTAATTCAGGACCAGTGAGGTCCTTTTGTTTAGAAACCTGCCAATGGCATAGAGAAAAAAACAACCCACAGACAAACAAAAAAAAAACAACAAAAAAAAGCACAGAAAATAAAGGTGATAAAGATGAATGACAAAGAAGACAGTCTCAATACATGCTTGTAAACATGTGGCATCAAAAACCCAACAAGAGGTGAAACTCACAGTAATTAAGATAGGGAAATTCTGGCGAGGGACAGAATTAAAGTTTTCCCAGAAGAGATGAGGAATGGTTGCTCGGTCAGCATTTGCTTTTCTAAATGCTGAACACCTCCAGTCTTTGTGCCAAGACTGGTATCCAGACACAATGGGTGCAGATGCGTTGCTTCCTGGCCACGGGCAACCCGAGATGGAGCCGTTCCATTACTATCCCCTCTGTCCTTCTCGTTAGATATTGCTGAGAACGCTGTGTCAGCACAGATAAACACAGGATACAACCTCCCAAAGCTGGGGTAGGGTCATGAAAGGTTCTGAGTTTTGACTCTGACCAACTACACAAAGAGTTGGTCTATTCACCAAGGGTGGAATATCTTAAGAGGAATTTGATGACATGTTTAATGGGGCCTCAGACAGCAAGAATAATATGAACTTTATATACCATATTCACAGTAGACTCCTAATTATCCCTGCTGTTTTCCCACAACCTACAGATAGTTCCACTACAGTGTTCTGGATAAAATGAGCACTCTCTTTCAGATATCTGCATTCACCCATTGGCTTTACAGAACCACATCAGCCAATACACATATAGGTATTGGTTACCTGGAAATTTCTTTGCTAGAGTACCAACATTCACAAGTCCCTTACAATGCTTCCTTCAGCTGGCTAAACCAGGACAAGATCTCCTGAAATTCCCTCCACTTACTTCAGACACACGATTTTGGAGAAAAACATAAAAATATCTCCTGCAGAGTATGACAAATTCAGTACAATAACAGAACTTTCAAAATCCAAGTAAGGCAATTTCCATTTCTTCTGCAGAATCCACTTCAATAGGTTTGGTCTATAGATTTTAACACTATCTTTCCTACAGGACCGAGAGATACTCTTTCATATTGATGTTTACGTTCAAGCCCACACATCAACTACAAAGAGATTTCCATAGCAGTGGACCTTCTCAGTGAAAACCAAGCTCAACACCAACTGTTAACATACAACAGCTGGAAAGTTAGATATGAAAATGTCTTCTTTTTATGACCGTGGAGAAGCCATGGAGGAGACATCTTCTGCAAAAGTACTGGCTAAAACAGTGTCAGTCTAGCAGACCTCAGTGCTGGTGACAAAAATCATTTTGCCTTGAGACAGTCACTCCTCCTATGAATTGGACTGTGACACTTAACTGAAGAAGAAAAGCTCTTGAATTTTATCAGAATAGGAATGCAACTGTGAGGACCACCCTCCTGAATTAAAAGTACAATATTGAGTCTCATTAACAAAAGCTCATGACTTCCAAGATAATTATTAACTCAGCTGGAGAGAGTAGCTAGCAGGGATCTTACTTCAACAAGTATAACAAGACAATCAGCAGGTGTTTAATGTGAATTATCAAACCTTGAGAAGAAGAATCTTCTTCCACATCATTCCTTGGCAGGAGGAAGTACTCAGCCTACACAATTTTTAAGTGAAGAGGAACTGCCACATTACTGTCATTAGCATGGCAAAATGCTGAAGATGTCATACTTGCTTGTTTATTTTTGTTCGTGTGATACTGCTTAAATGCAAAATGAGTGAGCTGAGATGCCTGCTTCTCATCTGAGGAGTGTGCATAATGAAGGCTCCAGGTAAAAGTCTCTCCCTTCCCCCAGCCAGAAATGCCAATTTTGCTTCAGAAAACTTCAGAAAAGAGAATCTGGTTGAGTTACCGGAGACAGAAAAATGATCAAAGAGAGTCTGAGAGCTGAGGCATACCCCTGCTGTTAGTGACTAATGAGTTTGTTTCTTCTGCCAATGCGCAAACGAGCTGCAATACCTATTGTAACAGTCTCTGGAATTCAGCCCAAGTAAGAGAAACAAAAGATTATAAAGGAGAGCTCATCGAGGGATGAATGGAACTTTAAAGTCAAATACAGTGAATTACTATCTCTGCCTACTTCAGAGAGAGACTAAATTAATGGATAAATTCTTACAAGGAAATGTTTTTTTCTGAAATACATTACATTACTGAGCTACATGTCCGATTATTGCTTCAAAGTCGAGGTAGCGGAGGCAGCGGAGGTACTGTAGCTCAAAGATAGACAGAAGAGAAAAAAAAGGTACATAATTTTTTTCTTCAGTTCAACACAAATACTGAGTTAGCTGTAGTAAACTATATGCCTTCTCTTTCTAATCCTTTATTTGGCAACTGTGGAAAAGGAGTGGGCAGCTGCTTATTTCACTTATCCTAATAGAATGCAGTGCTGTCCCAGAAGACAAATTATTTAAACACTTTAAAGAGTGCCAATCATATCAATATGATCCATCTTTCCTTACTTCCTTTACAATGTGCTAATCTGGGAACTCTTGTTTTCAATCATAAAAAAATGAATACATTCACTCTGTCCAGCTATGAAGAATAAATAATTCAGAGTACATTTTAAATACAGATTATTACTGACACAAACACTCTAGGTGGCTGATTAGGAAAGTCAATGTCTTCCAGCCACATTCAAACTAGAAAATGATGTATAATGGTCTGTTACACCATTTGAGAATTAATAATGACATCAGGCAATTTCAACACTATATTGCCAAAAGACAGGAAGGAAGGAAGGCTATTTCATTCGGAGTTAAATGTTCCCTGCAGTATCTGCAAACCTAAATATTAGAGGAGTGTACTGAAGAAAGCCTTAGAAGCTTCAAATCTTAACTTTTGTCACACTCACAGTACTGAGACCAGTAGATGGTAACCAAATGACTTGGCAGAATGAAATATCAGAATGGGTGACTTAAAAGTCCAGAACTATACTACTACTATGAATACTACTACTACTACTAGATTTATTCTGTGTCCTACTTTATTCTACGAGCTTTTTGAAAATTGAAACAGTAAACAAGTCATAAACTCTGAAAAGAAACTTAAGACTTGTATTTTAGCTTTAGTGGCAATACAAGGAAGGATCTGCATAGCTCTTGACAGTGACTCTCTGAAAGAAAAATAGCAATTTTCCATGAGCATTGCTTTTATAGTCCATTACAGTTTGGAGATCCTGGTAAAATTGGTGCACCAGGCTGTACTTATAACGTTCATGAATCAATACATGCTGACATAAGTGCAGAACCAACCGTTACTCCATTAAATTCCTAGGACAACAGGAGCAGTCTGTCCTGTGTTAAAAAAAAAAACAAAACAAACTAACCAAAAACCTCCTTTAGGCAATCTCAGAACCCTTCCTTTCACTAAGTAAAAAGAAAACTATAGTCCTCAGGAATGTCAAGCTCATGTTATTTTGCTTTTGACAAATTGTAGATAAAACTTTGCCCAAAAGTGACTCTAAGCTGATCACTTTCCAGAAGTTCAAATGTGCCTCCTACTTCCACTGGTGGGGTTAAATACAGAAAATCTTCACCTCTACTGCCTAACAGTAGTGTGTAATCATTTATGATTCAGCAACAATGATCTGGTAAGAAAAAGCATTGCTCAGCTAGGACTTTTCCTGACCTTCTATGTGATAACATCACCATCAGAAGTGGTGCTTGGAACTCTGCATGTATCGTATCCCACACTGAGCAGTTTCCAAAGTTTGCAACTAGAGTATTGGAAAATCTGATATGATCACAGCAAGAACATCAACCTTAGTCTCCAAATAACAACTGCAAGAGACCTTTGAGTATATCAAGAACTTCCTTCTTTGTTCATGAGGCTATGAAAATGAATCTTGCTACCCCAGCATATAATTAAGAAAAATTTGGAAAGCAGATAAATACATTCCAAATAGTCCTCTGATAATATACGGACCCAAGGACATTTACCCACCTTCAGACTGACACCTTACAAACAAGATAAAGACTGATATGCAACTGCTTGAAAATAATTTTTATAGGCACATGGAACCTCTTTAGGAACAACCTATTACTAAACCAAAGTATAACTACCCTCATAGCCTCTAAATGAGAAAGATGATAAAAGTTGTGTATTGATCTTCACAGTGAACTTTGAAGAAGGTGTTTAGCTCCTGCTGCTAGTGAAGATTACAATCAAAGAGTTTTGTCAACAGAAAATTAGGAGTGGTCAAATCTGAGAATATTTCACTTCAAGCAGCTTTAAATAACATAAGGCCTGCAAATTAAGATATTTAGGCAGTTTAATATTATTAGTAATCTCTGTGTCAATTGTAATTTCGTTCCTACCTGAATATCAGCCATTTGTGGATGTTGCTTCTCATGTGATAAGCAACACCTCAGAGCAAATATGGATAAGCTCCCCTCTACCAGATCTACCACTACAGATAATGCCCTTATCCAAAAATCTTACCGCAGCACTCACAAAGTACAGTATCTCTCAGCTTTTGTGCTTCAAAAGAGGTGTGCACCAACTTCTGAGCTCACTGCACTGTCTTTTTCTCAAATACTCAGTCACCCTTAATTTTCTGTCCACAAAAGTCACTTGATTCTCATCTTCATTATAATCAGGAATCAAACACCTTCTTGAAAGTTTTCTCAAAATTGTAGTTACACATCCCCAATCTTCCCTTTTTCATACTAGACCAGTCAATATTTGCAATTGTGTAATAGCAAGAAAATTATTCTGGCTATTAATAGTTAAGATTTTATCCATACTTCCAAGATTTTTTCCCTAATATCAATAATCTATTTTATGTTTTAGCTATCAGCCGAAAGGATATGCTCAAAAATACATGCTGATATATTGCCAAAATTTAATCAAGCTATAGTACCAGTCACCATGGAGTTAATTAATCAGGGAGTAAAACGATACATGCTTTACATCTGTGCTTGGATGTGCAGCTGTATCAGTCCCCAGATATTCAAAGTGATGGGAAATCAAGGTACATCAACTCTTTTAGCAGAAACTCTCAAAATCGGTGCAGGTCATTTCCTGTGTGTGGCAATAGCCCTCCACCTGCTTTGCAGCAGGTCTGCAGCACAGCCTCTTGCTGACATGGAACATGTTGTTGAACTTGAAGAAAAGACACAGTACGAAGCAGCTTGCTCCGCATGCCCTTAGAAATACTGTGGCATGCAGTTTCTATTACAACAGAGTAATAACTTCAACTGAAACTTTTGGTCTTCAAATATTGTCTTCTCTCCTAAACTATAATACTAAAACTTATTTCTAAATGATTTTTGTCATGCTGACAGCCAGTGCCTTCTGATGTTGGATGAAGCACCCTTAGGTGAGGCTCTGTGATGGTCAGTCTTGAAACAATATTGTTAATACTTAGTAGGTAGTGTGTTTATTTGGTCACCAACGAGATGAAAGATACACACTGTAATTCCTTAAAATTACTTTATAGGTACAATGCATCCAAATTATACGCTGCTGTATGAAGCAGAACCAAGTACTTTCAAAAGAAATATAACACCTTTAAAAAAAAATAATGCTGTAACAAGCAGTGCTTGCTTGTGTTAACGGAGGATGACACCACCTTGTCTCTGGCAGAAAGGCAGATGCATTCAGCCTCATCTCCATCCCCTCCTCCAGCCATTTGATCCTCCCCTGTTATCGGTTTGCAGCCACCCGTCAATAAACGGTTTGTGCATCTGTGCTACAAACAAGGCTACTGAAATAATCAGGGTTTCAAACGAACTGTTGAAAGAAAACAAAATCCGCCAAAAGGCAGATGATTAAAGAGTGATGGCAGTGAGAGACCCAAATGAGGAGAGGCATGCTAGGTCCCCAGGTCAGGGTAGGGGAAATTTCCTAAGACCTTTAAGCCACTGAAGGAAAATGCATAGTGTAACTACATTTTCGGTGATGAATTCTGCAATTTCAGTACACGGAGTAGCTTACTTCCTGCATGCTCAAAAAAAAAAATCCCTGCCATCATATTCATCACCTACCACCAAGCCTTTGATTGACACCAAAGTAGGCAAAGCCAGAACGAGTGATCTTGGGGTAAAAGACTTTGTGTCCCATCAGTAATTGCTGAAAATATCCAATTTCCATCTTTCACTATTTTTCCACAATATGCAAGAAATAATGAATTCTCTCCATCCACATACACATGTAAAACATTTCAGAGACAGTTTTATAGCTGATAATCTGACAAGTAGCCTCTGACATTTAGTTGCAATTTAGATTTTCCAGGGTAAAAAAATGAACCTTCTATAGTTTTATGTTCAAAATAAAGCTTACCACCTAAAAATATGATTAATAAAAAATTGATTTCTTAGCCAGGTAGAAAGTACATAAAATCAGACCTTCAAGCGATATAGGCTATTTATTACCAGTTATTTGATCCTGTGGAGATATTCTAAACTTGCAAAAAGCAAAAATGGACAGTTTAGGCCTCTGAAATTTATCTGGCTTTAATGAAAAGAAACCCAGGAAGATTGCTGTGATTGTTTTCATTAATCTAAAAGGAAAAATACAAAGATAAGGATTTCTTTGTGATATTCAAATTATTTGATAAAAGTTTCTTTGGTTAGCAATGAGGTGCAAAGTAAAATTTTAATCAACTTAGAGGACAATATGATGTAATTCCTCATGCATGTTTGAATAAAGTAATTTTTGTAGTCAGATGAGGACTACTCTCTAAAGTATCATACAAAGTAGTATAAAAATGCTCAGAAAAATCAGTATGAAAAATAAGTAAAATAAGGTAAAGGAGTTAAGCACGAATAATGGTTGGCTGTTGGGGCTCCTCCCAAGGCAGGCTTTTTTTCATGACAACATCATCCTGTTTTTGTCAGACCAGGTTAAAGAAAATCACATCAATAATTGCTTTGATTTTAGCAATAAAAAAATTCTACTTGACTTCTTGATGCCTACTTCACAATTTTCTGTGACAAATTAATTTTAGACAGATAATAAGCATTAATTGGGCTGTATTTAATCACAGTTTCATCTAATAGGCAATACAGACAAGCCTTATTATCCCTATTATCTCAATCTCCACTTGTCTTCATCTCTAAGTGTCCTATAAATATCTACTATCCAGTTTACATTGGCAGGGGGTCAATTTTACAAGCTGGTTACGAATCAGTATGGCATTACACACAAGGAAAAAGTGTGGATTCTGATTTTGAAGCTAAACTCATATTTTTGGACTACCCTTTTACTTTTTTTCCAAATTCAGTGTCCAGCTTTGAAAACTCAGCCTGGAAAATGGGCTCGAGTATTATGTCCAGTACAAAAGATGTGAAACTGAAATTCAGGTAACTGTTCAGGTGATAAAGACCTATCAGCCCCTTCCCTGATAGGTGCATTATGACTCTGTGATTCATCTGACATAGTAAAACCTTGTTTTTTTTTTTTTTCACTAGGCAAGACTGACACAGCTAAGCATACGTTTAGTGACCATTTCACTGTAACCCTGTTTTCACGTAGTCAGTTAAGTTCGCTTTTCAGCTCTGTTGAACCTCTACAAACCTCCACAAACACCCGAATAGCCTCAGCATCCCCAACCACACAGTATATATACACGTGCTGCATGGCTAGAGACACACAGGGAAAGTCTAAACCCAAGTGTTTCCCTGATGAACCGAGCTCTTGTTGTCTGAGCAGACGAAGAACTACAGGTATCGTCGTGGTGGTGAAGGATCTGGCCAGCTGTGAAATCCTAATCCTTTGATTTGGAAATCAATAGGAATTTTCGTATTGACTTTGGTGAGAACGCGGTTGCCCTTAGAACTCAACAACCTCATTTCAGCTTGTTTTTAATTCTCATTCAGCTTTTGCCCAGCCCTGGGCTCCAGGTGCATAACAAGCTGTAAGCTGTTGACTGAAAGTAGAGGTGTGTACCACTGCAGCACCACCACCACTGGATGCATTGTAACTGCCTGAGAAGAATCTCTAATACCCAGGCAAATGTGGGATTTTCTGTTTACTTCAAAGAAACAGCAATTTCATATGCAATTATTTTCTTTAGCATGATTTTTTTTTTCCTGTTGGTTCAATCTGTTACACATATAGCCAGTGATCCTGCGAACAGCAATGTATATGAATAATTTTCAAAATGTGTCAAGACCATATTGTCGAATAAGTAGGTGTGTGCATAGGAACAAGGTCATTTGAGGGTAACAATACAACAGGAAAGACAATCCCAAAGTTTTAACATTCCAAATGTGTTGCAAAAAAAAAAAAAAATATCCTGGCCTGAAAAGTTAATTTCCCTGAGTAACACTCAGAATGCATTAAAAATGTTCAGGTTATTAATATTAATTAATTAATACTATTATAATTAATTAATTACACAGTGCCTAGAGTCCTGGAAAGGGATATTTATGCGTCTGAATAATAAGAAGATGACATTCTACTCCTGCAGTGCAGGAGGAATTTTAAAAAATCACAACTTTTAAAATATTCTTAGCGCTTTGATTCTTCTGCGGAATTACTCTTTAACATGCATTTGGTTTTTGCAGCCACAGGATGGCATTCACTGCTGTGTAAAGGGTCAGTGAAATGTAAGCAGAACCTAGGGAGCATACTTTCCATCTGGGGAAAGGAAATATTTAATCAAAAATGGTTAATATAAATTTACTGCTTTCTACTGATGACAACCATTTATACAAGAACGTAGCATCAAAATCTTACCATGCACAGCCCTTAAGGTTCATGTTCTTACTGTATGGACACCGAGGTCCTCAGTAGATACTTATCTTGCCTGACTTCAGTAAATTGGGACCTTCTGAAAACACAGAGCAGCAATTCCAACTTGGGACACCAGCAATTGAATAAAGCACTTCAGTTTCACTTCCATGGTTTATGAAGCCACAGTAACTCTTTAATGGATTTATATAGGCTCATAATTTACTGTTTATTTTCCCATTAGGGCAGTATACGGAGTAGGTGTTGACACACTGCATACCAATGGGAAGACAGTTGGACTAAATGAACGGTCAAGGTGACTGATAATTGGATTGCAAATGTCAAAGAGTGTGGTTGAAAAGCCAAGTACATCAACCCACACATACTTTTCCCAGTTGTGAAATAAAATTAAGAGCAGGGACAATCAGCTACAAGTAGTTACGATTTATAGAGTTGGGTTTGAAGTCAGTGGCAAGCAGCATCCAATTAACTTCAGCAGAGATGTCTAACACCACTGGTAAAGGGACTGGATTTACAGTGATGAGCAAGAATGTCAGACCGAGAGACAACCTAGTAATGCTATTAACCTTTGTGAGATTGGCCCGCTGATAATGTGATCTAGGGGACAAGAAAACACTGCATGAGACAACAATTTGGTAGTGCAGGACTGATATATGGGAGAAGAAGGAGAATTCTCCTGGATTCATTTTATGGGCCTCCAATTAGCCCTCACTAGGTGAAGGGAGTGAAAGGGGGGAAGCAGAAGGAGTCCCTCTAATGAGTCACTTTGTTGGTTTGTAGCAGAAGAGATTGGAAAAAGAAAGTTTTAGGAGCTGCTTTGCTTTTGAGATTGTCTCAGGAGGTGTTAAAGGGGCCGGGTAGTTTGTTGGAAATAGCTGTGAGAAAGCTCCTGATTTATGGGAGCTCTTGAACTGCACAAGTGCATCCTGTCAGGATCCGTCCAAGAGGTGCGATCCCTTGGCACAGGGAGATCAGATGTGTCAGCCCCATGTGCTAATCCCCACGGTCAGGTGCTGGGGTCAGGACTGCAGATGCTCACTCATGATGCGGAGCCCTGGCTGACATCATCTATAGATGCTGCCAGTATTTTCTCTGAGAAATTGTATAAAAAATATATGTATACTTGTTCTCCAAAAGTGCACCCAGTTTTAGAAATGAGGGAGGGTATTAAGTGTGGGTCTAATCCATGGATTACTGATCTGACAAAATATCTAAATCTTATTTACAGGCTCAGCAATGCAAAGACAGTTTGTTAATCAAGTGAAGTTTAAGATGCAATTCCTGTTTTGCTATGTAAGTCTGGTGAATGTGTGCTCAATAACCTCTAGAAAATAGAGCATGAATGTGTAATTTATACAGCTACTACCGTTCAGGCACCCAAGGGCTAGTGGAGCGTATTGCACACTCAGAGAAACTGGGGGGGCGGGTCTCAAGTTAGGAAGTCCTGACGTAGCTCTCAGTCCATGCTATGGTGTGAAGGAGAGGGAAGGGACACTAAATTAGCCCCGCAAGAACTGAATGAAGTGCTGAAAACACAGCCCACAGCTCTGAGTAGGGTAATTTGCTCTGTCAAGAAGCAGGATAAATGACTGCCTCATGCTGAGCACTGTGCTGCAGCAGCAAGGATTTCTTTCAGGAGCTCAGCAGCTCACTGGAAGTTGGATGTCCCATCACCAGTGTGATCCATCACCAGGCACCCTCTCAATGCTGCAGAAAAACAAAATCTTCTGTGCACTTCAGACTTCTTTTCATTAAAGAAGCCACAGCTTTCAACTGATACTTTCACACTGAGAGTTGGATATTATGAGGATTAAATGCCTGAAGAGAAGGCATTTAAAGCAGATATTGTTTTACTTTTTAAAATGTCGTTCCCTGGCTGAGGTGCTACAGTTAAGACTGCACTCTGGCAGTATCTAATGATTTGCAACAGAAATAGTGAAAGATCCTTAACTGTACACACACTTGGTACATGCCAATGAAAAAAAAAAAAAAAGACAAAACCTGGTCTTTAGCATTCAATTTAATCCCACAAGCATGCAGCCAAAGCTACACAGAGAGAGTTTGTGCAGGTCCATTTGAACGACATTTTTGGTGAGGGGGAAAAGGACTATACGTAAGTGAACCTCACATGTCAGTTAATATTTTTACTCCTTCTGCTATACATGATGGTCTTCTGAGACAAAGCTAATTCACTTGTCTCATTGCCTTCTGCGTCTCTCTCAGTCAACAGAGGTCATGCCATTTTGGCATACTTTGATGTATCATATAATAAAGCATCATCCCTGCGTAGCTGAAATGTGTAGTCTAAAACTTACAACTTTCTAGAAATTTTTTTGAGTGTTTTTTAAATTGTGGTCATGTGTTGCTTTTTTTAAAAAAAGTGTGGCAATATAGAACCATGTGTTTAAATTCTCCATAGTTTTTTTCAATTAAGTCTTTAAAATAGCTGTTTGGCCTTAAGGGTTAAAAACACATTTTTATTTATGCAACACTTCAAAAATTATCTGGAAGGATAGAGAAAGGAAACAAGATTCACAGGGAAAACAAATATATTTGAGGCTACGACAGACAGGATTAAGCTATTTGTTGGTATCTGGATTAAAGATAACATGTTGGCCCTCAGAAAAGTTGAAGCCATAAATTGACAGACTGTTATTAGTAATATTTGTATTTTTTACTTTCTCAGGGAATGTGAGAAAAAATAATTAATTATTTTGATTCTGACATTTTTGCTCTCAATTATTCATGTTAATCCTTGCTTTTGAATATTTAGAATAGTCCTTGCCAAAGAAAGTATTATTTTTTGCCAAAACATAAAATATACTCTAGAACTGCTATGATAACATTTTCAACGTCTCTGTATCATGAGTGATTACAAACAGCAATATTACATTTCAGAATGAGGAGATTAATCTGTTTCCTGACAAGTGAAATTTATTAGGCTGGGAAAAGAAAATCACTGCTTTTGAGGGCAGAATTTCATAGCACTTGAAGCTTCAGGGCCTTTGTACTTTTCTGTTTAAATCGTATCTTCATAAAAAGCAAAATAATTGTTTGGTCTCTGATTATTATCAAGCTGAAGTCAGATAAGAAAAGCATTAGGATTCTTACGTTCCATGATAATATATTTAGGGAGAAAAAAGGTGTCAAATATGCTTATTAAACTGATTCTCAACCCGATTAGAGGTATTCTTATCTCTACGTGTCTAGTGAATACTTCAATATGTGTCATGTCACAAATTATGCTGAATACTCCAATCTGATTTCAGCACATTCCACACAATGATGCACTTTTGCCATAACAAATTATTTTAAAAATAAAAAATAAACAATTTTCAGACTACCACGTTGTTTTTGGGTTTGTGTGGTGGGATTTTGGTGGGTGGGCAGAGGAGCTACAATGATGGCTCCTGTAAGAAGCTGCTAGAAGCTTCATTTGCTCCAAGTCAGACCCATTCTCTGGCCAAGGGTGAGATGATCGGAGCCTCTGTGAATAACATAATTAAGGGGGGTGCAAAGCATAGACTGGGCAGCGCAGCCCTTGCCTGGACCAGGGTCCCCCTGGGCCTGGCCAACCCAGCGCAGCCCCAATGCAACCCCAGCCCAGGAGCCAGGAGCTCTTCAGGAGCCAGCGAAAGAACCTGCAGTAGAGAAAGGAGTGGGATGTGATAGAGACAACTGTGCAGACACTGAGGTCAGTGAGGAAGGAGGGGAGGAGATGTGCTGGAGCAGATTCCCCTGCAGCCCCTGGTGCAAACGGAGACGGCAGCTGCCTCCTGCAGCCATGGAGGTAATGGTGGAGCAGAGATCCACCTGCAGCCATGGAGGTAACGGTGGAGCAGAGATACACCTGCAGCCATGCAGGGCAATGGTGGAGCAGAGATCCACCTGCAGACATGGAGGACCCCACACCAGAGCAGGTGGATGCCTGAAGGAGGCTGTGACGCTGTGGGAGGGACCCACGCTGGAGAAGTTAGTGGAGAACTGCAGCCCATGGGAAGGACCCATGTTGGAGAAAAGTTTGTGGAGGGCTGTCTCCTGTGCAAGGGACCCCACACCAGAAAAGGGGAAGTGTGTGAGGAGTCCTCCCTCTGAGGAGGAAGGAGCAGCAGAAACAACGTGTGATGAACTGACCACAACCCCCATTCCCCGTCCCCCTCTGATGCTGAGGGGGAGGAGGTAGAGAAACCAGGAGTGAAGCTCTTTGAACCCAGGAAGAAGACAGGGGTAAGGGGAAGGTGTCTTTTTAAGATATGGTTCAATTTCTCATTATCCTACTCTGTTTTGATTGTTAACAAATTAATTTGACTTTGTTTCCCCAAGCCAAGTCTGTTTTGCCCACAACCATAAGTGGTGAGTGAGTCCTCCTTGTCCTTGCCTCAACCCATGAGGTTTTACCCTTTTGTTCTCCTGATTCTCCTCCCCATCCCACTGGAGGAGGGAGGGGTGAGCGAATGAGCGAGTGGCTGTATGGTGCTCAGCTGCCAGCTGGGCTTAAACCATGACACATATTTTTGCATGGCAGTTTCCTACCCTTTACAGTGTGTCTTTTTTGCTCCATCTGTATGTTGAAGGATTACATGGTGGAGGGACAGGGTGGCAATCTGGGAATCTGAAAGAACAGATAGAGAGGGAAAATACAGTATTGAAAGACATTACAGGCTACAGTGAGAAGGCTGTGAGGGATGTGATGAGACTCAAAGCAAATGTTATGTATTCAAGGTATACTAGAAAGAGGTCCTCACCAAGTGCATGGACTGGTGGGGGAAGTTTTGGGGAATGAGGAGTTTTCAGTACATCACTGACACGAGAAATTATGAGATCCTGGATAGTAAGAACATTAACAAGGTGTAGACAAAAAAAAAAAAAAAAAAAAAAAATTCAGAGGAAGAAGCATTGACAAAACCCGGATGATGTTACTCTAGACTGACAGCATGACTCAAGGGAGTAGACCTCAAGAGTAAGGATGATCTTCACCATAATGAACAAAAGGGAAGACAGTAAAATCTAACGGAACTTGAAAAGGAAAGAGTTGTTCCAGTTTTTCCCTTGTGGAGTGTCTGCCTGTAAACTGAAGGGCTCACAAGTGAAGATGATCTGGGGAAGGGACCACTTAAACTGCGGGTGTCCTGGGAACCATCTCCAGTCAGACTCCATGTACACTGCAACAGGCTATGATCAAGAGCATGTCTCAAACCAAACCAAAGTCCATTCAAGTCAAAGGACGCAGAGATTTAGTGTTGGAATTCCTACACGAGGTATTGCAGGGTGGTTGGATTTGGTGCATATAAATCTTGGTGGTAAGTGAAGTCACTGTGAAAATATCCCAGAATTAACTTTTTTTTTTTAGAGATAACAAGCATGAATTCTGAACAGCTGAGTACACATCACCCTGGGAGAAAGGACAAATGGATGCAAAACTTGTTTAAGGGCATGTTTCTAAATGATGGATTAATTAAAAGGCATGATAGGATTTCCTATGCCCAGAAAGATTTTAGTACAGATGCAATGTATTCCTAACCAAGGAAGAAGATGCTCCCCTGCCTTAAACACAACACTCAGATTGATCTTAGTCAGGAAGGCAGGAAACCGAGACCTCCACAAAATGTGTGTGCATGCATGTGTGTGTCCTCAAACACTTACAGACATAAATTAACAGTCTGGCAGCTGATGAGTATTGCAAATGCTACAGAAAACATCATATAGAACTAAAGCAGACATGCTTCAGATCACACAAAGGCTCTGTACATTTAAAATAGATTCAAATCATGTGAAAGATTTCCTGCTGCTTCTGCAAAAGATTAAAACATTGGTACATTCATAAAACAAATGTGAAGATTTAGCAAAGCAGCGTGCCCTTCACAATGACTCTTTGTCTTGCCAAGCATGGAGCCTGAGAAAAGAGACACCCTGAAAGGGTATATCTGACCAATTTGGGCCTGGTAGGTGGGCTCCAGCCCATAAAAACGAGAGCTAGAGATCTTAAGAAACATACAATGAAGAAAAAACCTGTTAGCCCAGAGCTAATCTGTGAGCTAATCCCTCAGCGAGAAAGAAACATTAGACCAAACTCCTAAATTCTGACAGAAAACAAGAACTTGGTATAGATTAACCACAGAAATTGCCTACGCAAGCTTAGCATGAGGAATGATTTACAAAACGAGAAGGAAGACCATTAATATATCCCTCTCTGTTTCAACAGCATTTAACACATGGGTGCAGACCTGATTTTCAAACCACACAATGTTTTGTGTTCTAATAATACTTTGCCATCCCATTTGCATTGATCTAATGCTCTGCCATCTCATAGTTCTGCAAACAGAGGAGAAGAGCAGGTGCTGGGTATATTTTAAATTGCTTTTCTCTCATGTATTCACTCACCCATTTTCAGACAGAGCGGGGGAAAAGGAGCCATGGGCACCGACATCTAATTCTCTCATCCTGGGGATTATCAAGGATAAATTCAAAAAAATCAATGTTACTGAAGCCGGACTAAGCACACCACTCAGGGTAAGCAAAGAAACTCAACTAGCCCCCAGGATAACAAATAAGACTTTCCCCTCTCCACACTCACATCACATATGACTGAACATAAGGCTAGTTAACCAAAAGGTCACTTTCCTGCACAACTTGACTTCACAACTGCATGATGCTA
Source organism: Pterocles gutturalis (assembly GCF_000699245.1). Taxonomy (NCBI): domain Eukaryota; kingdom Metazoa; phylum Chordata; class Aves; order Pterocliformes; family Pteroclidae; genus Pterocles; species Pterocles gutturalis. The sequence continues at coordinate 37,996 of NW_010133637.1, read as the reverse complement.
AATCCAGTGAGATTTTAATTAGGTCCAGAGGGTTAAGAAAATGCTAATACATCTTCATGCTCCCAGGAGCTGCAGGACCTTGAAGGGTGGCAGCCCACAGGCTGGATTTGCTCCCGGGCACAACTCCACCTTCTCAGTTATGCCTTTAAAAGATGTGGGAAATGCCCAATAATACAGCACATGGAGCCTATAAACTGAGGATCTCCTTCCATGCTTGCATGAGATGAGGTGCTTAAAGCCAAGAACTGCTGCTGGATTGCTGTGAATCCACTGAGGAAAATCCTAAAGAAGCATTTGATGCCCAGCATGAAAAAGCCAACAGCACTGTGCTTTGTGGATTTTAATTTCTTCATTTCATGACCCAGCAGTTCAGGTCAGTGATTCATGAAATCTGTAAAACAAGCTCCCTCCCCTCTGCAAACTCCAGATATGTGCAAATCACTCCTTAACTAAGACAAAGCTCTAGGCAATCAGAAATGTGATTTTTTTTTTTTTTTTTAATGAGACAACAACTGTGGTAGACAGCAGTGTGTGAACAGAAGCACTAGCCTGGACAACGCATATCTTGTCATGCTCTTCAAAATCTGAACCTGAATTAGTACCTGTAAAATCACATGTACCTTTATACTAGGTCAATTTTTCATCTAAATGGCTAATAGGTTTTTAAACCTGGATCGTCATATCAATCACTCCCTGCACATTTCTAGCAGACTCACTGTCTGGTGAAACATGATTTTGTGGAAAATATACTTGGGGCAGTATTCCACTGCAGATGGTGAATCTGTCCTCATCTATACTGATGAACTGGGAAAATCAAATCTCTTCCATGAGCAAAGGAGTGACTAAATAATAAACAAGCTCTGCTTTTTTATTTTAATACTCAAAGAAATTAACACAAGCTTACGATACATCTTTAAAAGTCTATAAACCATTTGACTCATAATGGTCAAGTATTCATAACAAAACCCCAGAGTTTTGCATATTGAGTTAGAAAGATTTTTTATTTAGATAGAACAGAGGACTGCTTTTCTTCATTACTATTAGTATCCCGAATAAATAGAATGGATTAATCAAACAAGTGTGAGATTTTTAATGCTGGACTAAAATCCTACCATGTAAGAACTTCCATACACTATTGGATTAGCTGGAATCAGATACTTGGATATAAATGACGGACAAATTCTATTAGTATCCCGAATAAATAGAATGGATTAATCAAACAAGTGTGAGATTTTTAATGCTGGACTAAAATCCTACCATGTAAGAACTTCCATACACTATTGGATTAGCTGGACAGCTTAAGCACTCTCCGAGAGGCCAGAATCAGATACTTGGATATAAATGATGGACAAATTAAGCTGTCAGTAGCGTGTCTATCCTTGACATCATCCTGGAGTTGGCATGCGTAAGACATTTTTAAGAGAAACAATTTAATCTTGAGAGAGTAAAAAAATTAGATTAAGACTATCTAAAAAAATAAAGACAGAAATCAACCGTAAGCACAAGGCGAAAAGCAAACAAAGTATTCTCAGGGTTGGCTTAAATTCTACAAATTTTGTGGAAATGTCAAAGACATTATTTGTGCATCCAGTCTCTCAAGGCTATTGGTATTTCATTGAACAGCTGAAATGAGCTGAGGGTCACAGATACTACTGATATATGTGGACCTATTCTGGCCCCGTGCCCATGGTATATATTACGTCATCAGAGCTGTGTGTAGATTTACCATTGGTTACCTGAATTTAACATAGAATTTTAAGGATTTTAAATACACAACTCTTTTTTTTAAATTCAAACTTATTTTTCCCTATTATTATAATTTTATGAAGAGTTTTTTTCTTATTTAATAAGAGAACAAAATTAAAACTCCACATGCATGAAGGAAAATTTTATTAAACTCAGTTTTCCCAATGCTTAGGCTTTGTTGTCTGTGTTACTTCTCAAGTCACTATCTAAAATAAGGGTACATCTGGGAGCCATTGAAATTTGCAATAATCAAAGAGAATCTGTAAAAACACCATGTCTTAATTATTTTGCAGTTTAAGAGTCCTGTTCATATCTTTTGCACAGAGGCCAGTTAGTTAACAACTGAACAAGTAATATTTTCAGTGATGCACTTGATAATTTTTCATTTTACCAGAGCACATGAGTTAGAGACAATAGTCTAATCGAGGAGACCACTTATCACTGCAGACAGATGAATCACACCAGGGCTTTTCCCATATTTTGCTGTGTAAGACTTTCTGCCTGAATACACATGAGAAGCAGTGTCCAATGTCATAAGGAAATCTGTCTCTGCAAGAGGGTTTTAACCTCCAGTCATCTCCTGCCTTTGGAAAGTTGTTGGCTACTTTGGAAAATAGTAACTTGATGGGAAAAAAACCTATTAATTGGGAGGGGAAAGAGAAGGGGGGCAAGTGGGACCCATGCATCTCTAGAAAGCTGTTGGAGAACAACAATTCCCAAATAACACAGGGTGCAGGGTGGAAATCTGTAGTGTGGGATGAGTGAGCTCAGCATGTGCCTTCTACACCAGGAACTGGGGTCTCTGCTAGATCTACCACCACACTGACCTGTCCCACAGGCAGCTTCAACCTCTGCTCATAAGCCCATGGAGAGGTCATATGAGACAAACATGCTTTTGATTTTTTTTTTTTTTAGAACTGTTTATTTTCTTCCCTTTCTTTTGTTTTTTTCCCTTTTTTTTTCTTTTTTTCCTTTGCTTTTTTCCTCCAACTTTGAAGTTGACATTCAAAGCTGACATCATGATACAGCTTTCATTGTCTGTTTAGAAAGTTGCCTCTATGTACTTATTGTTACACTAAAAATCCCTTCAGGTGTCCTCAAAATAACAAAAAATAGTTCTATTATTTCCAGCAAGCACAGTCAGTAATAATTTTTAAGCTCAAGCTGGAAATAAGAGGCTGTTCACCTATTTTTTTAATTTCCCTCGCATGATCTGATAGGCTTCAATGTTAAAAAGGGAAAGGCATGTGCCTTTGGAGCCATTTAAACCTCAGACAAAATGTTCACTCAGACACACTGCCTCATTTTTACCCCATCACCAGCATGTCACCAAGAAAAAATGCAGCTTACCCTGCCAAATGCGCGCAACACTAAAGATCCATGAAACAAATGCTTACACAGATTCATAATCCAGGATTTAAGCAACCAATGTTCTGTAGAGTACTATTCAGCTACATAAACCCAATGAACTTCAGCTTTTGTACTTCTCCTGTAAAAATATACATGAGCATATTGCCACATGGCTGCCTATACTCTTCAGAAAATGTTGCGATTTCTCACAAAGGACCACTGACTTCAGGCAAAGGTTACAGTCTAAGTGAAGAGGCTCAAAAGCAAAACAAGGTTAAATCTCTTAAATTCTTGTGTGGGAGATGCTGGAGGAAAAGAGGAGGAAGGAAGAAAATGCAGTGTCGGTCCAAAGATGAACCACCAGCATGGTGTTTGTGGGAAGAACTGAGGCAGTGCTATTTTAAAATGCTACTTTTCAAGATTTTAAACCCCCTCTCCCCTGAAAACTGTGGCCATAAAGTTTCCAACAGCAATAACCTCTGTGATATTCCAGACCAAATTCCAAGTGGAAAAAACCAATAATCCTGCCATCAAAATTCCCTTCACAATTACAACTCCCCATTAAATGAGTGGAAATTTGAATTCTTTTTAGAAGGCTACAATTACAGCAGATTATTATGCCTCCCTCTAATTACTTTATATAAATACATGCCATGGAACACAGTTTATTGTGCCCTGTTAGTGTACTTACAGTAAATAGAAAGCAATATGCTTCATTCAGTCCATGTATTTTGACACTCACATCAGATTTACCAATTTACCTTCATTACAACCCCTTGCACCGTTACTGACATCCTTCTCAGAGCTACGCTCAAGCACCACAGCAGGAAGATTGATGAGGCTTGTATATACTGATTTGCAACAAAAGCAAGGCACTTGAGAGGTACTGTTACTATTCTGATAGCACTAAGTTGGCTAAAAATTATCTGCACTAAGCCAACACTCTGCTCCCACTTCTCTTCCTCATTAATTATGGTACGTGACTCGGACCTCAAAAGGCGGAGGCTGTTGTTACAGTATTTTTAAATCTATTGTCTTCAGTTGCTTTGTCACTCTTGAAGAAATTTAAAGTTCTGACCAGGTTTATTAGCAACTATTTTTATTCTTTAGAGAGGCTTTGAATAGAGAAGTTTTCCACCATGACAAATGTTAAAAGATAATTTCTGAATCAATCTACAGTGGTAAATTTAAACACAGTTTGGAGCAACAGAGAGCTACGATGGACACAATTTTCAAAACTGGCTAAATGCCTTAAGAGCTTGCAGCACACGTGCTCATCAAGGACAGACTAAATAGCCTCAGCACTTTAAAAGCACCAATTCACTATATACCTTTATCAAGAGGATGAAGAGGTCATCTCTTGCTACAGATAATTTACCCCTCCAATCATAAAGTTTCAAAGACAGTTGCTAGAATTGCACACTAAAGCCTGTAACTCTTTTGGCTCATTCTTTTTCTAGATGCAGGTCTTGCCCTAGTGATTCCCAGAAAACTGAACTCCCCAGCAGTGGATGCGTTTTGCGGAGGCTTCCCGTGACAGAGGCATAAGTAACCCAGCACCTGCAGCAGTGCGTTCAGAAACTGCTCAGGGTGAGAAAGCAGGCACTCAGACCCACTTCCCGGTCTGAATGCGCAAGTCAATGAGCTGTAGCCCAGATTAAACAATCCTCTGTCATCAAGATGCACATGTACACTGGAAAGCACACCAGGAATTATTCATACTTTGGACATCTCAAAATCAGCCGACACAACACAAGCATGCAGACCCCGCATGAAATGGTTTACTCTTTACATTTATTATTAGACCTCCACCACTCCATCAGCTGTTTGCATAAAATCACATAGCAAAATCACTAGAGTTTGTAAAGCTGTCAGACCAGGATTAGGAGGCATCTACAAAAATGCGAGCAGAAAAAACCAGCCAGACTATTTTCTGTGTTTTTCCATAGATTGAACTCCACTGATAGTTGCCACTTCTAGCTGCTTCTTTTCAGTAAGTAAAAGAGCAGATAAAGTGTTAACACAGACTTTTTTAGTGTAGTAAAAGAGCAGATAAAGTGTTAACACAGAAATTATTAGAAGACAACACATACTCAGAAGAAGAAAGAAATAAAAGAAGGGAAGATGAGGAGGAAACCTATAAACATAGTGCTGATGTGTCCAATTACTGAAGAACAATTAAACCAGATCACCTGAAACCTGCAATTGCACCTCACTGGGAAATACATCGCTTTTTTAATTTACTTGCAAAGCAAGGAAGTAACTCTCAGAATTACCTTTCTTGTTTCAGGTGGCTATTTAAATAATTAATCCCAACTACTTTAAGAATCTTTCAGAAAGTCTCTGAAATAAAACAAATTATTTTGGTCTGCTTCATGTGAGAAAGTAATGTAACCAAGTGGTCATTTTCCTTCCATTTCAGGCTGAACCATGCCATTAGTAAGAACCCACTAAAGCAAGAGAGCATCCTGTATAAAATCCGGCAACATCCAATTTAAATCTAAGCAGAAAAATTCTACCTGGTAACAAGCACTGAACAAAACCTGCAGCCTTGAAAGACATTACAAATGTGTCCAAAAAAATTAAGCCCTCAACCTTGGAGCTGAAAAAAATAAATGGCATTGACAATACCACAATTTGGGAGAAGAAATATATTTTTTTTCCTCCTCCCAAAAAGTCCCAAACAAAAAACCAGCCTCTCCAAACAACATCACCAAAACAAACAAAAAATCTCAATTATTCCAAAGGGGAGTCCGTTTCTGACTTTCTGATGCACTTAGACACATTTCTGTGTTCACTTTGGACCACACTCTTTGGTAAGTGCAAGTCCTGTGATAGCAGCCTTGTGTACCATTAAAAAAAGCCATGCAGACTATATATCCAAAGAAGATAATTAATGGAGGAAGGAAGAAGAGATGCACTGTTGCTCTGGGCTCAGTGCTCACTTTGCTACAGACTTTTTGTGCAGTTACAAGGGGAGTCACTTAGATTCAACCTTCCTAAGCATGGCAGCCTTAAAAATACATATCCAGTCCTCACTGGTCATTTATGTTTCCTCCGACGTGGACAGGGACAGATGACTCCAGAAGAGCCACCCTAAGCCATCACAGGTGGGGGTCTGGAGATGAGCATTGGCACTACACACAACGACTAACATCTGCCACCTTGTTTCGCCTTGTTTTCCTAACAACTTTTGCAAAAGAGGCAGAAATACTGTTAGTAATGGAATTTGATCAGTAAGTACTGGCTGGTATGGGTATAGTGTCCCTGTTAAATTCAGGTAGGGAAAAGAGACAGGCTTATTAAAACTAATTAAAAAGCTGTATCTAGGAAAGGTCTGTCAGTGCCTCACATGTGCACAGGGCAGCGAGGAGCAGGGGCTGCCAGGTCAAGCACTAATCAGAGCTTTTCAAAGGAGCCAAGTTTGCTCTGTTTTATACCAGACAGACTGCTGGAAGAAGGGTATGAAATGAAGCCAGAAGGGAAATAGTGTACTATTGGGAGACCATGGTTGTCTCAGCAATTAAGGCCTCCCCAGGGGGGCAATTCACACAGACACAGCCAGGCATTTAAGAAAATGTCTTCTGAGTGTGCCACAAGAACGAGCCCAGCTTGGTCAGCCTGGCACTGGACCCCCAGCAGCTTACTTTCCCTTATCCCCAGGAACGTGCCTCCGAAGAGGTGGCAACAGTCAATGTTTCAGCAGCAGGTCAAAGGGTCAATACGGCCATCAGGGCCCTGTCCCCAACAGAGCCCAACTCTCTTTCCCACACGTTGTTCCCAGGTGGGTTTTACAACAGTGTCATCTTCTCCCCACTTCTCCAGGACACCCCGCTCAGGTGTTTCTCTTCTCCATAGCCTGCCCTCCACTCCCCGTTCACAAGCCTTGGAGCACCCTATGACACCCATTTCCCTCTAGTGCATGTTCAGTCCTCAAAATCTTGCAGATGGTTATTTTTTCAAATGAGATAAAATTCAGGGGAGGGAATATATTAACCTGTATTAGATGACTAAAGCCTGATTCCTATAAGTAATTATTTTTTCTTTTTGCTATTAATAGTCACACTTCCCCATCTGTATGAGAATTCTCTAGCAAATGTGAATTTGGCATGTTTCACTCAGGTCTCTGAGGCAAACACCTAAACGAAAAGAGACTTATAGATCTAGGATTCTCATCAACAGTATATTTCAAAATCAATGCCAATTTCATTCAGTTTGCGATCTTCTCTGACAATATAATCTGGAAAGCTTGCAGTTATTGGAACACATGATTATTTTAGTAACTTTCCAACTTAATAAATCCTAAAAAGGGGAAAATCCTTTTATTTCCCTCCATTTATTTATGGCTTGGAATGTATACGAATCTACAGTGAATTATCAAGGGAGAAATACTCCCAAACTTGTACAGTAATAAACTAACCCGTCTCTCCTGTGTTCTGCACTTAACTGAAGTCATTTGGGATTCCTAACAAACAAAAATAACCATGGAATATATGAAAAAGTACATTTTTCTACATTTTTCTGCCAGATTGCACTGGCAACTATTTTGTCCTGATGTTTTTTTAACTTGTATGGATTTGAAGAGAATTTCCTAAAATACATAGTAAGAATGATTGACTATATGGGACAATGTGGTTCTTTTTCAGTTGTACCAACACGAATCAAGAATTCCTAACTTCACAAAAAGACAAGAGAACAGTCAAGGATCTTTTCTACCCACAGGAGAAAAAAAATCACAGCATGGTGTACGGCAATGTGAAAGAAAACATGTGGTAAACCCAGTAGTTTACAGGTATATCACTCTATATCCAACATATGTGAGCTACTTATAATGAGAAACACTCTTCCAAGGGCCAAGGGAATGGCTTAGACACTCTTTTTAGAGGGAAATTTTTAACTTGAAAAATTGTCATTGATAGTCCCAGTAAGTGAAAGCTAAGAAATTATTAACTGATTTTGATGATGCAGTGAATGTGAGCAAGGTCAAAGTTTGCCTTCATTCAAAAGAATAGCTTGTATGTCAGATCTGAGATGCAAAACTTTAAACATGTTTAACCTGAGAGACTTAAAATCTTGTCAGGGTTGGGGTGATTCCACAAATTTAAAGAAAAAAAAAAAAAGTTTTGCTCTGGATATTCTAAATTTTCATCACAAATAAAATTTAAGGGCTACAATAAAAGATTTAACTGAAGCAGATGAGAGGTGGAAAACAAGTGTTGTGCATATTTGTTCAATTTTTTCATCTGTTTGTGAATTGCAAAATGTATAATTTCTTATGTACAATCAGACAATTTCCAACTTTGTGCGAGTCCATCATACATCAAAAGAAGGGAGGACACCAGTCTCCTGGAAGAGGAAGAAGTGATTTTAAACTAGAAAAATCAGTTAACCTTTTAACATATATTTTCCACTTAATCTTACCTCCAGAAAATGTTCCGCTTGCTGCTCCCGATCCAATTTTCTTGATGTTGTTGTAATCAGACCTGTGAAAAAAGGATGATATTTGACTGTCAATACCCATTGAAAAATATATGTCTCTATCGACCTGAAGAAATAAACTCATTTTTCAAACACTCAAAGGGAAAAAATCTATCTGAAGCTATATCAGACACAGATTTCCTGACATCTGTCAAGCATTTTCTTTCTCAGTGCAGCCATTATGACTTTCTGACTAACAATGAATCTTTAAAGAAAAATGCTGTGTGAAAAGTAACAGAAAAAACAGTTAGCTGTGTATCTACAGTTAACATGCGACATTTACTACAGTGAATAAAAAAAAAAACTTACTAAAGAAACACTATTTGTCTTATGATTAAGTGCTTCAATGAATCATTTGCATTTGACTGAAATCCTTCCGTAAAAAAAACTTCATTAAAGATTTCAGAGTTCTCAAACAATTAATGGGATAGGATGCTGATTACTTCCACACCAAGAATACTTGACAAAGAAGGTTATTTCTGTAATAACTACTTGTATACATAATGATTTCCAAATGTAATCATTCTAATGCATTAAAGGTTTTGTACCACAATTTCATCAATTTGTTCCATGCTCAAATTGAGTCTTTAAAATAAAGTACCCTTTTACGGGAGAATGATCAAGATATCTTTTTTTTTTTTTTTTTTTTTTTTAAAGTAATGTACTTTCACAAATGATTAACCTCTTGTGAGATTTATACCAAGGAAAGAAAATGAAACACTTCCAAAGTTCCCTCAAGAAAAGCGATGCATATCTTCTGTGAACATAGCTTAGTTTTTTTATTTGTTCTCACTTGAGATTTAAAGGGCAGATTTGAGGTTTCCCTCATACAAAACATTTATTTGGATAGGAAAATGCATCATGTGCTTGCTTTGTGACAGATTCTGATGTGTGTAAAGGGATCAACTTTTCCTTCAGATAAAGCTGGTTTTGGAGACAATGCCAGTGGACGAAGAAATTTTCCTCATCTCTAAGATTACCAAGGAAGACAAGAAAATAAATACTCACTGGACTATCTATTACATTTATTTATTTAATCAGACTAGCTAAGCATCTAAGCACAAATCCATGATGACCTTAAATTCTTCACAAAAAACATCAGCAACATCTTATATCTACATAACACCTCCAGTCCCAGAAGGCTTCTACAGCTACAGCTCCTCATACACTGTTGACTTCTCCTTGGGGGAATAACTTTAGCTTTTTTGGTGAGAAGGTGGAAATATTACTTAAAGTACTTTGATGAAAAGAACAAAGGAAAGTCCTCTCTGCGTCCAATATTTCAGACTTGTTACAAGCAACATCCAAGGGGAGGTCACAGAAACCAGAGTGGATCATTACAATCATGTGGAAGAACCTGGTGCTGGCAAAAGGCTGAAAAAACAAAACAACTGGTATTCCCTGCATCGAGCAATTGTAAATATTCAAAACAGCTACACCTTATGGGTGACATCTACTCACTGCATGAGTTTAAACAGAGATGACAGCACAGATGACCAAATGGTGTCATTCACACAATATCCTCCCATGTCCAGAGACAACACAAAGGGAAGAAGTTCCTAATTATGAAGGAAGTTCAGCCCCAATAAATTCAAAAAGTAAAAATTACAAATTTGAAATATCCCTGTTCGTCACATGCATGGTCAGTATGGATATTTGTCAAGCACTACCTAACCACAGTAAAGAATACCACTTCTATATCATCTTCCACCTTCTTGCTTCTTAACGTGCTACTATAAACTCCACCTACTTTCTTCTTAAACAAGAAATGTCTAGCTGTAAATTATAGAAGGTGCCTGTCCTCATCATCTTCTTCAGGCAGAAAAATTCCCATTCCTTCTGAAGACCAAGAGCTAACATCTGAAACTGAATATCACTAACTGTCAGAATGAATAGTGCTTGTCTTTCATTGGTAAAACTAAAACTACTACTACTGCTCCTCCTCACAAAACTACTGTTATCACTGAGGGTTTTTTTTTGTTTTCCTTTTTTTCAATGTAGAGCCTTTTGAACTGCAATAATGGTTAGAGTGCTTTCAGACCTAAATTTCCATCTAAAACAGGTGTACAAACATATGGCACGCCACTATGACAGAACTGCCTCCATTTTAGATGTAGCAGATCTTAACAGATTTAGCACCCAGACTTAACAGCTGGTCCTAAAGGGCAGGTAATCAGACCATCACCATCAGTTCTGCAGAACTTATACTGAAGTATGGTGCTAGCATACCTAGTTGTTTTTGCTCTAAAGACAGCTCTACATATGCCTACCAATGTTCTGGGCAGTTCTGTTAGGTTGTTACAATGCTCCGTAGAAATAATTGATCATTTGTGTGTGAAGTCGTGGGGCCTCTAGTTTCCTTTCCTTTTCTCTGAGGAACTCTCCCATCCAACACTCATGGTGGCCCCATTGCAGTCTCCTGGCTGTTCACTTCCACATACATTTCTGAAGTCATGGATAGCTCACACTGCACAACACTACTGTTTAAAATATGACTATACATCAAATCAGATGTCAACTACTTCACGTTAATATTTATTTAATTACATTCACATATTAGTATGGATATGAATCTGGTCCTTTCAGATTATAAAACTGTACTTCAGGGAATTCTGTTTAAGACCAATCATCAAAACCGAAAAAAAGAAACATAATCCAGTTATGTCTAAGACTACCTACAGCTTTACCACTCCAGCCACAAAGAAATTAATTCCATGGGTTTTATGAAAACCTTGCTGTGTCCCTCCATCCTTTATTCACTACTCCATGTCACAGATATATAATAATACTAATTTTTAGCAGGATGTAGAAGTTTATTTTCAAAATACAGGGACAACTGATAGAAACTTGGCTTTGCACAAGAGAACATATCACAGTTTTAGTTCTTCTCTAACTGTACTAAATCATCATACTCTGTTATGGTGTAAAGGCATTATCTAAAGAAAACAACTCACAGAGAAAAATAAACGCAAAAAAATGAAGTTAGACTGCACTGCTGTTTATGATGTAAAATCACACGGGGACAATAATAAAAAATGACCCTTTCTTTTTTCCCATCTTCAATATGTGCAGTATCTCTTCTAGGCACAGCCATCTGGACAAACTCCAAAGCCAGCTGGGAAATATAGCACACATTTATCACAACATAGTCAAAACCACTAACAAGCCTCAAAAGTCATAGCACACCTCTCAAATGGTTCCTCTCAAATTACCAGGGAAACATCATGGTCCTGCTAAGGGCAGGAGATTATACCTGTGATGATTCTTCAAGAACAGCCATGAAAATGAAGAGGAAAACTGGATCTGATAGAAATGTTATTTACAATAAAACCATCAGCTCACAAGCAAGGTGATGTGGTTCTGTTCCCAGCATTTCATACTTTTCTTTGACTTTCTGAGTTAAAACGTCTCTCTGTGCATCTTGGCACATCTGCTCCTCAGGCCATATAAATGAAGTTTTGCCAAACTCCCAAACTGTGCTGGACCCAATATTTCAGCTTGGAGACAACTACATGTTCTTATACAACTTGCTTTTCTACAATATCTGTTACTTTTGCTATTGGAGTACTTTCCCCACCCTAACAAATGAACAATTACTGTTCTCCTCCTGTTACAGAGTTTAGAAATGCTGGAAGGTGAATATGCTCACCCTGCACAACATGTCCCATTATACTGCAGGACATGATGACAAGTCCCAGCTGACACTTACTGGGGAAATCCTTCCAACACCTCACTGTACACTGAACAGGATCATCATCATCTCCTGCATCATTTCGCTCTAAAAAGAAATTAAGCAAGTAGATGCAGAAGAAATGGCAATGTCCTTCACCCCATCACCTTACAATCTGGATGGGAGAACCAGAGATGTGGGGTGGGTAACAAGACAGACCTGCCTTTTAGCTTAGGTGCAGCCATAGAGACACAGGAGAAAGAAGAGGATCAATGCTAAAACATCCTGACACTTCAACCAATACATCAGTCTTCACAATCTTCAGCCAATCCATCATCTTGAAAACTACCAGCTATCAGGGCTCAGATATGTGATCAAGACATTTGAACAACACTTAGCACTGATGCTTGGGATAATCCCTTTAGTACACTGCGATGCAAAGTGAAAAAAAAGGAGAAAAAGTTCAGTGAAAGAGATCAAAACACACCTGAATTACTTGGCATTTGCAATGAATGAAGCATGCAGTTAATAGAATGCAAATGAAGAAATGTAACTTTTAGCAAATGGGAACTTGATCATTGGTCTGATGTCTTAGAATTCATGCTAGGTATGTGTGTGAATGTACACATATGTGTGTGTGTGTGTGTGTACATGATTGAAGACGACATAAAATTAGGAATAGTTATGAATTCAACAGCACAGCTAATGTTTTACAATGATTTTTTTTTTTTCTGGTAGAAAACGGCATCTTTATTAATAATAAAGCCAGCAAACCTGAAAGAGAGAGCAGCATCTTGCTGGTTCTATTGTGTCACCTAAGATACGCTTTGTTATTCAAAAGTGGCATAATGTTCTGCATCAAACTGAGTCTTTTGTGATATGTTGTATTTTTTTTTTGAATAGCAGTTCTGCTTGGATGCTTGAACATGTGGCTATGCTAAACGTCTATATCTGAGGAATAACCAAAAGTACACATCGCTCTCTGATGATATGCAGGAAGTAAGCTGAATCTAGCACAATTCTACTGCAATCAAAGAAGCTCTGTAAATTTATGCTAGCTAAGAATCTTTGCATTTTTATTTTTAGTCAAGAATACATGAAGAAAACCACAGAAAATTATTAACTTATTTAACATAAACAAAGCAAGGCAAACACATTTATACTCAAATATAATTTGAGGCTAACATCTTTCATTTCAGAAAGTTTGGTAACTATATTTCCATTTGCATTTCCAAATTATTCCATCCTCGGGAGGCTGTGATATTGCTATGTAATCCTACCAGAGCTCCAAAATTGAATTTGCATTCTAAATATTTTTGCCAATCTTTATCAAAGTTTGTTTTGTACACTACTGGAAATATATTTTATAAGATGACCTAAAGCTAACAGACATAATTGTGTTTATGGCTATTTTTATTATCAGCTTGACGAAAAATCTGGGATAATATGCAAGTAAGGTGAGAATCTTGAGAAATGCAGACAGAGTAAAAGCAAATAGTGACTTTTCAAATATTAGGTGAATCTGATGCTGGTCAAAGTGAAGGTGAGAAGTGAAGATGGGGGAAAAAACACCAAAACTACAGTAGCCCAAATTGTCATCTGAGGATCATGTATCTATTGGATGACACTGCCTTATAAATTCCATAAATTATCATCTAGTCATCCAGAGTAGACTATCCACATGAGCCTTAATTCATATGCCAGAAAAGTTAGGCGTTTCTTTGTTTTCTTAATACTTTCTGTTTTGGAAATCTCAAGGCATTCACTACCTCTGTTCTTGCAGTGAGAAAGGGTGATGGCGCCTGGAGAAATGCAAACTTGCCTGCTAGCTCTGCCTTCAATGCTTTAATTAGAGCAGCCAATTGCCCATTAGGATTTTCCAAGTGAATAATCCATGCTCTGCCTTCAGTTAGCTCTCTTGTTTCACAGAAGGGTCCTCATACAAACAGAACCTCTGTGTGTCTGTGCGTGCTTAAATTGGTAGACCATGCTCTACAAATACATGCATATGTACTGTATACACAATCAAATATTTGAGTATGCATATGTATATGTGTGTGATATTTTACATATACTCAGTGAGGTGAATGTTAATAATTATCCTAAAATGCACACATTTACAGAGTTATGCTTAACTCTGAGGTTTACCGATGTTCATTCTTTCAGTATATACGCATTATTTGAAATACTTGTGTTAGAAACAAAATAATTCACTGATTTAGAGAGACAAAGAAGAAAAATTCACCAAGGGCTGTTAAATGCAAAGGCTATGGCAGAAGAAATCTCTCACCACTGGAAAGCTTGAACAGCAGTACACAGAGGGAAACATTGCTGTGGGTTTGCTTTTTCTGATGCTTATTCTCTATGCATCCAGATCAGCCCACAGCTGTAGGTGTGACAGTGAACTAAACTGACCTTTGGCTTAGAAGAAATTCACATATTTTTCAATACTATGGCACTTAGGGACCAAAAATCAGTTTGCCACAGGCTATTTTCTAGCACAGATTGAATTTCCCTAATATGGCTATGAAGCCAAGGAGAGTTCAATAGCCTTCTCCTTATGAAATTAAATTATTTTCATTCAACCTGTGGATGGATAACCCTACCTGAGCTGTTTCCTGAAGTAATGCTCAAATGATAACAGGATCTAGTATTCAGAGGTAGCATATTTTACTGCTGTCTCTGGAAGTGTTGCAAATTTTATGGTATAAAGAATAATTTTTTTTAAAAAATAAATTTTAAAGAACTCTTTTATTAATTTCTTATTTCCAAACTTTGTTTAGATGAAATATGAAAGAATATATGACAGGTAACAAGCAAGCTAAAGTAAAAGAAGTCCAGCATATTTCTCTATTTTAAGCCAAAGGCTGAATATCTTCACAGAGATAGGAAGGTGAGCAGAAAAACAACATCTTCCCCTTCCCTGGCAAAAGACTAACAGGATACAATTTACTGTGTGTTTTGCTGTCTGTTTATTAAATAATTTTTTTTTCTTGCTATGCATATTCATAAAAAGAATTTCATTAAAAAAAGACAAGTGCGGGATGGGTTAGAAGTATGAGTAAGGACTTCAGGTTATTATGCAGGGTTTGATCATAAACTCAGAATATGTTGCCTGGCTGCAAGTCATAACACCCTCTCCACTCGCATGGAGTTAGGGTCTTTTCCCAGGACAGCCAGCAGTGCAGGGCCATATACGCCAGGGCTTACACATCACACCCACGCAGAGATGATCTGGATGGATGGGCCAAGGGCTCATCTCAAAGCTTTCTATTCCCTAGTTGCTGGGGAAAACTTTCTCCTCATTAAGATATTGATGCTCATCTTCAAAGAAAACAGTTTTGAAATGGAAACGAATATAAAATTAAAGAGCTTTCTCCACAGAGTTCTTGTGCCCCGTGAGATGCTCTGAACATCCTGCAACACGGATGCTATCTTGTCATAGTCCAAGGCGGATACACTTCCCAATCTGCCTTTCTCAAATACTGTAAGGAACAAGGATACAGAAAGAAAACCACATTAAGATATCAAAGAAAATGTTCTGTAGAGTTACCCTTGAAACCCCTGCTTGGGGAGGAAAATGCCTTGGGATTATTTGCTGAAAATACAGGCCTTTTAATCCAACAAGTTAAACAGACAAAGGGAATAAGTAAAGCAAACATTGTTTTTCCAAAAATGTTAAATAAAATGTTCAGTGACTGGTTATATACACTGCTTGTTCACCAGAGCCCCAAGGTTGAATTTGCAGAAATTCATATGGGAATGTATGGGTTTACTGATGAGTTTACTAGAAATCTCAAATATTTATTAACAGTACAATCAAAGGTGTGAACACAGCCTTTCCATGCATATACAGAACACAGAAAAGAGTACACATCTTTTGAGAAATATAGCCATCATCTGTCAACTGTCCTGCTATTCTTTGAAAGTAAATGTAGGACTTCAGATGGAAAAAAAAAAATAAAGGGGGCGCCCACAATAAATAGTATTAGGATTTCCACCATATATTCAGGAAAGTAAAACTGTCATGTATTCCTAACCACAGAAATGTCAAAATGAATAGCAATAACCAGGGTAATTTTATTACCCACAGGCAGTGAGAGGCGTTGTAACCACTCTAACAGCACATTCATCTCCTGTAATAAATTAGGGATAGACAAAATGAAATTGAATTTCAAAGATAAATGATAGAAAATGATGTAGATGTAAACAAACATATCATTTTATATAATTACACATGTAAACCCCTAATTTAGAAAGGCTGTATTCTGATCTAAATGAATGATACTTCATTGAACAAGAAAGAGAACCCACCAGGCGAGCCTGTGCAATTACGTGGAGGACTGCTGCCTTATTGTTTTTCCTGAGGTGACAATGAGAGTGAAATGACCTCTTTGAAACAAGCTAGGTATAAAAAATGATTGCTTTTAACAACAGCTACCTTTTCGAATGTGTGGCTATGTCTAGGAAAAAAAAAAAAAAAAAAGGAGAAGCTGAAGCAAAACCTTTTAGTCCTCTTTGGTCGTCCCTTCTGTCTCTTGTTAGAGTCCCCTCAGCTTATTGCTGAAAATATCAAAACTCTGCACAAAATGCACAGCAAACATTTACTTCAATGAAGAATTTGGATTATGCTTTCCTTTAAAGGCAGATTCTGGCTTTTTTTGTTCTTAGAATCTGTTTAAAATGACAATATGGTGTGCCAGTCTGTTCAGCCTGGTGGAACAGCGGACTCGGAGGGACTCCCTTGCATTCCTTCAAAACACAGCCAGCACGGTCCTCAGCAACTGCAGGCAAAGTTACCACTCTCCTAAATATCCCTCTCCATTTTAAAACTGTCCAAGTTTTCTGTTCCCTGTATTCTTCCCGGAAGGCTGTTTGGGAACACGACTGCATGGCTGAAAGCCTCTGGTTTCCACACAGACTGCTTTTATGGGCAATTTACACCTTAATTTTGGTCAACTAAACAAGCCAAGTTCCTTTGGCTTCCTCTCACCTAATGGATCTGCCAGTGCCCTTCTTGCACTGCAGTTCCAGCCCTCATCCCTCCTAAGCCTGACGGATGGTGGCTGAACACTGCACTCCGGGTAACGCCTACACAGCCTTGCCAAAGCAGCCTAACTACTGCCTCCAATGGATGCACATCTAGCAGAGAGCGGCAATCACGTCATTAGTCCTCAAATGCACTGTTTCATTTATTTTGCTAATGAATTTCTACTCTTCGAACTCCCAGGGATCTTTTCTTTCTTTTTTTTTTTTTCCCCCAACGTCTCCTCTTTGGGTGACGCCTGCTAACTCTGTATCAGAGCAAGCTACCACTGTTGAAGGCAGCACAATTGAAGAAACCATCAAACAAGATCATCTCTCTAGCCAATACTTGAAACAATCTGTTAATGTGTGCCCTTCAGCATGCAAATTCCTCTTTCAAGACTCATCATTTTTATTTCCTCTTTAGCCAGGCCCATATGCACATATCAATTTGACTATTAATCTCCATGTCCTTGCACCTCATAAATTCTGCAGGGCAACCATATCAAACGCATTACTGAAGTCCATGCAGGTGACACAGAGAGCACTTCTTAGAACATCATTTATCTTATCAATGACATCAAGATAGGCTTGACGCGATTTACTTCTGGTAAACCCACGAGCACTTTTCTCCCATTTTCTATTTATTCCCATGTTTTTAATTATATTGTCCTTCAAAATACGTTCAAAAGCCTTGCAGATGACAGAGGTCAGACAAATAGTTCTGTGACTGCAAGGCTTATTTCTTCACCCCGTCTTCCTGTTCTTTAGCACTGATGTTTTATTTGTTATCTCCCAATTGTATGGTTCAAATCCCAGATGTGATAATACCCCTCAACCATTACTTGCTACAGGAGTTCAATTTAAGGTGCCAGTTCTTTCACATCTCTGGAGTGGAGACTATCATAGCTGTTCTTACTTGCTAAGAGAGTGATGGCAGTGAACTGGGTTTGGCCGGGAAGAAGTCACACCCTGAATACCTCTGGACAGCAGGACACAAGTCTGCAAACCTGCCTGTGTCAAACCACAGTCACCATCTGATTGTGGTCGCTTTGGACCATAAATAACCTCAGGTATCTCAGTGAAGTGCCTAAACTCAGGTGGGATGAAGCTAGTGCTCCAGCAGTAACTTCAAAGAGCCTCCCCTCACAAACAGTCCCTCAGGGACAGGGTTGCAGAGCCACCATCACACACACAGAGGCTGCAATCCACAGCTGCAATTTCAAAATGAAAAGACTGATAATACTCGAAGTGCCCAAGCTGCTCTGGCTCTTCCAGAACAACTAATGGGCAATTTCTCCATGGTGTCATCATAGCCCAAGTCATCTCTTACGGCTGTGATGCTCTGAAATAACTGAGAGAATGCCCTTGAGGGACTGTCACGCAGGGGCTTAGCTGTCCTAAAACACTTCACACGGAAGTTCACAGTTTGTGGGATAAGGAGGTTTTCAAGTTGAAATCCCTTATTTAGGCTTAAATGAATACATAAGAATAGAAATGGCATTTGTATCTTCTTTTGTTTTCTTCCCTTAAAAAGTGCAGTGCTGCCTAAAAACCTAATCGCTAAAAGGGTGCCTCAGGACAGATTTTAACATCCCCCTCCATTGCTTTCATTTTCAGGGAGAAATTACAGAATTCTATTTGGGTTATAATTAGCATATAATTATTACTGGCAGGAATAGCTATAAATATATATAACTGGTGGCTAGCTTAGTAACCAGCACACATAATCATTGTACAATTTTCTTTATTTTTTTTGTGCACAAAGGCCTCATAATTCTGCAAAAGCAACGACTGAGCCTAACTAGACTCTGGTTATAATTTATGCTAATTAATGTCACTGTTTGCAAGAAAGAAGACTTATATAACATCCGTGGCAGGGGTAGGTGGTGCCACTTTCCGTGGAATGTGGCTATGCAAATACTCTGCACCTTGGGCCTGAATACATCACGAATTATTGTTCAATCTCTTTCTCTGGCATATTATGATATAACAACAAATGAAAGAAAAAATAATAGTAAAAGAGTCTCCAGTGTAGGCTTTTGTATAACATATGCATAGGCCACAGCATGATGAAGTCCTGGTATCTTCTCAATTGTGGAGGAGGTGTGGAGGGTGTGTGGAACGTGCACAGGGCACAGCTGTCAGTTTTTCCTCCTCATCCAGACACCCTCATTACCTTTTAAAGAGAAGTGATTTTTGCATTTTTTCACACACACCCTCAACCAAGCACTGCTCTTGACAATAGGAAAACAGCCCTGGCTTTTCTCCCAACTGCGCTCAAAAGACAAGCCTTGATCCCTCGTTGCCAGCAACTGTCTCCAGCCCAGCAAAGCCACAGCACTGGGAGAGCTGTGCCTTGTGCTAACTGCAGATTCCCCAGGTCAAGTCAATCTCATCTTCATCTCTAATAAAAAAATGATTCATTGGTGAGGTGACCTTCCTGATCCAAAGGCAGAACGCAGAGCTGCGGAAAGAAGCCTCATAGAAAAGATATATGGCTTTGTTTCATGACAAGCGACTCACAGATAGACCTCAGCACTGTCAAGATCCACTGCCCTTCCCAAGGCGGTCTCCTGCCTGACAAACCATACCGAGACACCTCTGCTTGGTTTCCAGCTCCCCCTCTATCTTGGTCTGTAACCTTACACGAGACATTTTATGTCTCTGTGTTTCAGTTTTCCCTCCCATAAAACTGGAATAATTGATGTCTTTCTTTGTAAAGTGCCTTGTGATCTATAAAGGAAAAAAAATTACTTGTGTAAGACTAAGATATTATTATTAACTAACAATCTCATAAAGCTCAGCCATAACAACATTAAGCATTTTCCAAAATTTATTGTTAAATAAGTAAATAATTTATTTAAAGAGTGAAATGAATTCCTTTGCTTTCTATGGTTTTCTGCTTTCTTCTTTTTCTTTTTTTTTTTCTCACTTCTCTAAGCAGGGATTTATTTAAATTGTTAGCAATGGATAAAATATAGTATTAGCTCTGACACCCCCTCTTCAGTGGCTCAGCACATAACAAATAGCAAAAATGCAGAGTAAAACTAGAACATGAGCAGTAGCTGCTTTTCTCTGCAAAGACAGTCCAGCGCCTCAGCCTTGCCCACAGCTGTCAGAGCAGAGGGGCAACAGGGGTGTCCTGGTTACCAGTAAATCTTTGGCCAAGGAAGAGGAGCAGAAGCAGTTATTTGCAAAGACCTCTCTTTTGCTTTGGCACCAAGCGGGAGGTTGGATGCTCAGGCTGAGCTCCTTCCACATGCACAGGCAGATGGAGCGGAGGGAGGGCAAGCAGACCCCAAGTTCAGTTGCTCAGTCGGGGGTCTCAGCAGCATCCCAAGCACCATCCCTGCTGGCTGCTTTTAAACAACGCCACCAATTTATTTATAACTCCCAGAGTCACCAGGGAAGAACCTGAAGGGACTGGATGAGAGCATAGAGGGGATGGAGGAACAAAGAGATATACATTGGGGGGGATGTGAATGTGCATCAATCCTGGCAGAGAAAACGAGATTGAAAGCAGCACATGTGTTAGGAAAGTCTTCCCCACCAGTGGGACTGATGACAGAGGAACAAGGGCCAGCCATCACCTAATGAATGAGGATGGAGATCTGCAACTACAAGGACGGCTTTTAGGACAGAAGGTGCAGGAGTATCTAGAGGCTGTAGCAAGCTCCTGCTGGAGGTGCTGGAGCTGTAAGGACAAACATCACCACTTCCTTTTTACTTTCTCCTGCCTGAAGCCCAGCCCTGCTGTGTTTATCCATCACGGCTGATACACTCTCTCTCCTTTTTCAGATTATTTCTACCTTCTCCTTTCAACCCTTGGTTAGTGCAGAGGTCCTCATATCCTACTTCTTCACCCTCTGAAGGCCCCAGACAATAATGTTCACCTAGCTGAAAGAGGGATGTGTATGACTTGATCCAGTTCTCACCCATGCTTCTGTCCTGGTCACACAAATAGGGCTATGAGGTCCTCCCAGACCTGCATGGCAGAACTGTGAGCCCAAGGAGCAATCAAAGCTACTCCTCTATTCCTCCCTTAGTCCTCCCAATTGAGTAAACCAAGTCTCCTTAGCTACCTCCCTCTTGTACCTCCCTAACAGAAGTATGAAGATGGATACGGATGAAACAGGAACGGAAATGTATGTGTGTGAAAACACCAGAAGAAACAACAGTCAGGTTTAAAAGAATTGTCTATATTGATAAACCAAGGAGATGACTGACAGCAGTCAAACAGGTGAACTCTGGGTAACGTGCCATTTACATCTAGGCAGAGGGCTCTGAAAAGGTCTCAGCAAAGATGACTTGTCAGCAGAAGACTTGAGATCTGCTAACAGGTGGAGGTAAAAAAAGGTTACAGCACATCACACACACCATCATCTTAAGAGAGAGAGAGATGAGAGCCCTAAAGATACCCAAAATGAGGAGGTGAAGAGAGGGGACAGTGATTTTCAAAGATGGAAGTAGACAAGATCGTGATGAAAAGATAACTATTAATTCCTAAATGTTTTAAAAGACCTGTCCAAAACTCAGTTCCCTGTCAGTCAAAGAGGAACGCAAGGGACACAGTGAGGCCTTCTGCTTCCCACACGAGCCACCTTGGCCACAGCACCTGGAGACACATGCCTTGGTGCGTAGGGTCTGAGAGTGTGAATAAGTAAAACAAATTTACAGAGCAAGTTAAATAAAATAACACGTCCTTCTCCCTTCACAAGCTCTCACGCTGAGTATGGTTACACTTAACTGTCAGACTCTTTTTTAAACTAGTTTTAATCTAGGCCACTTCTCCATAAAATGGATGCCACGTTTAACTGTCCTGCTGACCGCAAGCTGAGGAGAACCATGAGGATAATACACACACCCATTGTGAAACCTATTCTGTGCTAAGCTATCATGGCTCAAAAGCTGGTTGTTATTGCACTAGTGGATACAAAGGCTCTGAAGCAGAGTGGGATCCTTGGTGTGCTCATTTGCATCTCATTACCCAGCATGCTCTTCCTACTCAGAGCTATTTTCATAGTGGCACTGTTGTCCGAGCCCTGGGAACAAGTGGAAAGATTTGGTGACTTTGGATGCATGCAGTTCTTTTCTACTTGCTTTGCTCCCCCTTTATAATGAAAGGTTTTGCAAAGTGGTGGAAATGAATCAATTTTCCATTTTTAAGGCTGTAAGGGTAGGGGTTTTTTTCAGTAGTTGAAGCTATCAGGAGCAAATCTTGAATAACAAATAAGATTACAGAAACGTGAGCCTAATGTTCCTCTCTACAAGGTGCTCAAGCATGAAGGTTTTGATCGGAGAGTAAGAAATGAGATTTAACTTCCTTGTGATTTAAGTTTCATTTGTACAAAGAACCTATTCCAGCAAAATGTGATTGCAAGATCATTATTCAGTGAAGGGCAAATATCTTCAATCGCAATCCTGTAAGATCAGCAGCTTTCTCTGTGTGTTACAAGCTTCAGCAAAGATAGCTGAACATACCGGCTTCTGTCATTGTCTACATCTAAGACTGTGATGATTTCACCCTGTCCAATTCATTTCAAAAGCTGCAGCTTCCAATTAAAAGTATAAGTTGTCAGCCAGAATAAGTGTCTATCATTTGAGACAGAGCAGTTTTGGTTTCTGGCAGTTTTACTGCATCAAAGGGTTGATTTACAGATCAGTTACCATTTTTTTTATTCAGTACTAAAGGGGATAAAACTGCTTCAGACACAGGACTAAGTTACTTAAGTTTTCCATAGTTTTCCATATGTTTTATCAAGTTGGAAACAAAACTTCATTCCTCAGTGACTTTATAGTTTTCAACAGCCACTTAAAAATAATAGAAAAAAATAAAATCCAGGATAATCTAACAACCTCAACATCATGTTCTTTAACGGCATCGAGCATACAAAGATTACATTGTACTTCATAAAATGTCAATGAATTCAGCACCGAAAGCCTGTGTGAGGCATGAGGTTAACTCTTCCACTGTTTAAACTGATTTCTTGCATTTTACACATAGGGAATCTTAGATATAAAAATAAAACTACATTTTGAAGGCTGGTGGAAACCGCAGCAGCAGCACAGTTAAACTCTTACCTTCAGTCTGTCAAGTTTGTGTTTTAAGAATGTGAACAATTTTGAGACTCCTTCTTGGGATAAAACATGGGTAAATATGGGTAAAAATAGGGTACAAATACATAACAAAAAGTCTCTGGGCAAGGAGAAACCATGAGTGACAGGCTGGGTTTTTAAGGCTAAGACTCAGTACCTCCTTAAAACATGCAGGGCGTTTGCTCCTTGGGCTTCATGCAGCAGGAGGATGAGTGGCATTTCACAGCAGGATCCTGTGATGATGCTTTTAAGTGCTTGTGCTGTATAACCCTTGATGAATCAATTAGGCATTCTCACTTACTCAAATTATTCTTTTTTCTAGTAGTATTGTTTTTACAGCAATAGTATGTCCCTACATCTAGAAACTAGTCCTGTAGGATCCAAAAGGATCAGGTTATACCTGCTGTAGGTGCCTGATATATGCTTGGCTAAATTAAAACAACCCAGAGATTAAAAGCAAATGAATTAGATATTTGAAAGATTTTAAGATGGAGGAAATCACTGTCAGCTACTCTAAATCCTAGATGTACCCCTAGCACAGCACGTTGCACCGAGCTCGGAGCTGGTGTGTTCAGGTATCACGGGGCCATGAAAGAACTGGGAGCAAAGTCTGGAGGCTGTTTGGCAGCTGGGACGGGGCTCCACCAGAGCCAGGAGAGGCACATATCTAATCATATGAACAACAAAACACCATTTTCAAAAAGGCCATGGTATCTGCTAACAGTGACACAGAGTTGAGCACACTGCTCGAGCACTTGGAGAGTCCTGGCAGCTACAGCACCAAGTGTGGTGATGGTGGGACAAAACCAGGGATGCACAGAGAGCTACAGCAGCTGCTTCTCCTCCAGAGGCAACACTTGTACAAGCAGGTAGAAATTAATTGAGGCAGAACAGCAACAGTGCAAAGCAACAAAATAATGAACAATAGTTTATTAAAAAGTGAAATGAGCAACAGTCCATTAAATTTCACTAAGACACTCTATGCCTGAGAATAGTTTTGCTTTGTCAGTCAAAGGAAGGAAAACAAAAAAGTTGATTAAGTGCATTTTTAGTATACGGATTTTCCCAAGAGGCAGTAAGTACTCTCCCAGCCACACCACTGAAATCCCTCTCAAAGCCAAGGGTTAGCACAGGTGTCACAGACCAGAACAGGACCCCAATTAACCAGTACAGGTAAGACTCACTGTACTCACCTGCATCCTACCTGGCTGACAAACACCCCTGTACAGACAAAGGAGAGAAGCAGGCACTTCTTAAGCATGATTTATATGGTTTATTTTAGATATCCAAGCTAAGAGGAGATAAAATGCCGTTTAGGGGTGTGTGTGTATCTCTCCAGTCACTATAAAGGCAGTTTACAAAACTAGCTCAGGTGCAGATGACTATAGAGTTTGATAGCGGAATCCCACCCTCTGTGTCCTAAGAGATAAAACCCAGCAGGCAGATGAGGGAGGCAGAAGGGGACTGTCCCTTACTGTAGCTCCTTTCTGATTTGGGGCTGCTAGTGTGGCCTTACGGCATAAATTTCAACAGCCCGAGAAAGCTCTGAAGCAGCTCTGAATCAGTTATTTTAGGCTACATCACTGTCTTTTCCATTATTAGTATTTCTCCAGGATCCTCTGCTGGGTGGTCGCTGTATGTCTCTGTGCGAGGAGGGACCTTTCCTGCCCCGCAGCTCTGATGGTTCCCTCGTCCTCTGGCCACTGGACTTCAAGGAGGGAGACAGCACTTGCAACCCCTATTTCTGCTTCTGAGATAAATTCAACTTTCCATTCAATTTTACTTTTAGGTCAAGACAAGAACAACAGATTAGCACCAAAAAATAGCTGAGCTGAGCTAGAAGCTGCTGCAGCATTGCACTTCCAGCCTGCCGAACCCCAGGCAGCCTGCAGCCTCCAACCATGCCAGTTATTGATTTTTGTACCAAAACATTTACACTGGCACAACCCCCAGTGAGTGCAATTATATGTGTATAAAGGTGCTTTACACTAGCAGAGATTATGAGATAAACAAGCTCATTTATACTGCTGTAACTGCATTCATTTCAGGGTATTTGTACCACTTTAATGGTACCAGTGTAGTTAAAGCAATACAACTCGTGTCTACAGACAAGACCCCAGCCTAATGGTAATTAACACAGACATTTCCAGCCACCCTGAGCAGCTGAGGTTTATGTTAGAAATAGCAACTGACCCATAACAATTTGAAGCAGCCTCAGAAACCTCTATAAAACAGCTCCACCTTCAATTGCTTTTGCCACATTTGCAGGAAGGATGTTTATTATGCCCCTTTTTAGCAGGAGGCCCCGAGAGCTAAAAGTTGCTTGTGGCCACTTTCCTCTTGCATCTGAACAGCAAAACAAAACAAAACAACAACAACAAAAAAATCAATTCAGTCACTGACATTTTTGCTGTGAAAGAGCTAAGCCAGCACAAAACTGCTGATAAAAGTGGCGGTTAACCCTGTGCTACCCTCATTGTTCTTTATTCACCAGCACTGAGTGCTCGAGCAGCCCGCGGAGCGCGGGAGAAGGCTCTTTGCCATCTGTTGCTAGGGCTGACATCACCCCTGTTTGCTCGAGCATCGCTTCTGGGGGCTGTGTGTGCATCATTAATCAGGGCTGGCCCTGCGCTGGGCCATTCAGCGGGGCCGCGGCTGTCAGCTCTGGAGCACCTCGCTGCAAAAGGGACCTGCCAAAGCGCTTGGCCTCGCTTGTGGAGAGGTTTGGATATACATCAAGATTACTTTAGACGGAGTATTTGTCAACTTGTCCTGAGAGAAACTGCACCCTGCATGGTACATAACTTGACAAAGGGAGAAAAAACCAACCCCAGAAAACAACTGTTCTCTCCCATAAGCACCCTCCATGGGTTAAACTTAACTTCAAAACACAGAAAACCAGACCGCACTTTCTGCTGACTGGATTTGCCAAGAGGCTGCTGTACCCATCAATGCGATAATGGCTACACATTTTGCTTAGCTTCATACTCCCAGTCTCTTTATCTCTTTTCCCTGAATAATTCTAGAACAATCTCATGGGAAACTACAAGAAATTCCTTGTCCAGAAAAAAATGAGGTTTAATTAAAAAAAGGGGCTGCCAATGCAGACAGGCAGGGTTGCTGCCGTTGGACAGTCAGGGAACTGAGGCACAGAGGAGCTTAGAGCTTTGCTGAAGGTCAAACACATAGATATAGGTGAGCAAGCAAGGACTGAAACGCCGTCTACAAATACTGCAACAGCATGGACACCAACTAGACACACGGATTCCTCATTGCCTGTCTTCTTTTTTCCCAAATGTCTGAGTGGGTCACGCAAAATTAGGATAAACAAAGGGCATGTCATGTTTAAAATATGTACGGCATAAATATGGAAAATGCTTAACAAAACCGACACATATATGGAGGTTTCCAGAAATACGTAGAAATTCCATTTGGAGGCATTGTGTTTTTTCCTTAGGGATAAAGAGGGGAATGGAAATATAGGTTTCTTTCGCAGGAAGTAGATCTGTAATTGAAAAATCAGTAATTCTCTAAACGTTAAATATCAGAGGGGACTCATCTTGAGAATAAGACACCTGAATTTAGGTGTCTGCATGTGAGGTAGAGACATGTTCAACTTGGTTGCCTACACATCTGGGGCTTTGAGTACTTCTCCTGGCCACCAGCCATCACACTGGAGAGATGTAGCTCTCTTGCAGGTCCTGCAGATGCCTCAGGTACTCCAGAGCTTCTCATTTAGTCCTCCATACCCACGTCTGGAGTGCTTTATTCCCACTTTGAGGAAGAAAAATAAAATGTGACTTTGCCTGCATGTTCCTGCAACATGACGATGTAGACAAATTACTGAAGAACAATTTAGGTCCCTACTTCCAGTGATATTAATTTCATTTTCATCTCATACGATCTGTTTTCCAGACCCTATCTAACATCAAGCTGTGCTAATTAATACCTTCCTATAGTGTTCAGCACCCCTGATAGCCTCCCTCACAAGTGTTTTTGACAAAATTGGGCATGAAATGAAGTGCTTTTCTCACTGAATCTCAGCTTTCCAACAGTTGTGGTTTTTTTGTGAAAAAACCCACATCTCTTCATTACAGTGTTTTTAATTTCCATATTTTTTCTCTAAAATTAGGAGTTTGGATTTGAGGATCCCACTGTGCTGTCTAATAGTCTCTCTTCACGCCTTGATGCAGTCCAAATTCCCACAGCCTTCATATCCCAGAATCCCAATGGGACAAAACTTGCTCCTTAGAGGAAGCTGTCTGAGCGGGTTGCCCAGCCCAGAGGACTGGGAGCTGTAGAAAAGGCATTGAGACTGCTATCCTCAAAAGACCAAAGAAGTATTTTAAATTTTGATTTTTCATCCCCAAAATTTCAAACTTGTATATGGCATTTTTAATGGGGGGCGGTGGGGGAAGACTCAGGCTCTCCTGTGCTTTATTCAGCGATACACAATTTTGTGGCATGACACTAACTGAAAATCCTCCTTACAGAAAGGGTTTCTTGGCTGACACATATTTGGTTCCTGTAGTAGTGTCACCCCTTGACTGTGCAATGCATCCAGTCTGGGAGGACTAAGCAGCTGAGTTAGACCCCAGACAGCCCTTGAATGACTGGGTGCTCAGGGCTACAAGCAGATATGTTCCTGCCCTTCTCAACATGGAGCCACTGACGACACCAACTCCTGCGTGGGAAGTGCTCACTTTTTCTCTGCCCTGCTGCCCCAAAGAGGCAAAGGGTTGGCTTTGACAGGGGTCTGCAAGATGCATCAGCCACAGGAGGTATTGCTTCTTCATTCTTGCTCCACACTGCCCCTTCCACAGGAATGATACGACCAGAATATACAGCCTTAAATCACATTGTTCGGTATCTCTATATTAAACCATCTTCTAATGAGGAAAACCAATGCCTTTCTGGTAATTTTACAAGAGCTACACCATGGCAGCACCATGCTGTCGCAGGAATAGGATTAATATTTCAACTGATATGACACCAAACACCACATAGGATGAAAGTCATCTTGTCTAGTTTTGGCTAAGTAAATCTGATGTCCTGTCTAAGTCTGTAATCCAGGTTTCTGCTGTAAGAGGCACAGGACAGGCTGCTCAGCAGTCTGGACCACTACTGCCTACAGATGAGTCTCCATGTCTGGCTTAGCATGTGTGCCTAACCTGAAATGGTGACATTAAATGAGATTAATCCCATCCTTCATGGCCAGCAGCACCACCACAAAAGCTGTCCTCACCGCTCCTTGTTCTTCGCCCTCTCCCCGTGCTCATTCAGATATATTCAGTAGGTCCCTGGGCAGCAGCACACTGGTATTCAGAAGTCTTGGTTTCTTCTGGCAATTTAGTCCCAAGGTTTAGCTGTTTATACAGGAAGACTTAATGAGTACAGCTACTTGTGTGAAAACACAAGCATCTGTGGTTGTGATTATGGCTAAATTCAGCCTGCAACCTCATCTGTCAATAGTTTATTATCTTTTAAAAATTATAATAAAATTTAATCACATCCTCTGGTTATAAAGGGACTATTTAGAGAAGTCTGAAAAAGGTGACCTGCACCTTTCGGGCAGGACTCTGCTCCTCGTGTGACCTTCCCATCATACTAAGCATAATGAAGCAGAAATAATTGGGAAATTCCCTCCGATGTCACCTCTCAGATTGTGCTTGCTGCTTCTCAAGGCTGTCATCGCGCTGCCGCCTGCTCGCAGTAATCGCTGCTGGCACAGGACGTGCTTGTACCACGCTGCATTATTAGCAAGCTGTCAGACACCGGCGACGCAGAGCCCCAGTGCCAACACAGAGAGAGTTATAGGGGTAATAATGTTGTTTGTTAGGTAAAAATAACTGAACTTTTAGAGTAAAAAGAAAACCAAAACAACAAAACAAAACATAAAACAAAACTTTAGTCTTTGGTTGAATGCTATTTTATTTCTTTCCCCATGCTGAGCTCAGGAATGGGTTTATGAGGTGGATACAAGATGATGTTGAAGAGCAGCAATTTATTCACAGAGTTCTTTCTGCAAGCCTACAAGGGTTGCCAGGGGGAATTACTTGCTATGTTTTAATTGTTTTTTACAGGCTGGATAGTGTTTGTAAGCCAAGCCCTGAGTAAGGACTTGAACACAACCTGCACCCCAAGGAGAGGAGCCCAGGAGGCACCGTGGCTCAGACATGTACTCCTGAGTCCCACTCACCCTCACGTGTCTCTGTTGTGTCCTGTAGTCTGTCACCTACTGTGGACCCCTGACAGTAACACAGCCCAGCACAGCTCCCTCTGTCCCAGATCCCTGGAGAGTCCAGAGGCAGGAGCAAAGCCACCCACATGGTCCCCATCCACCTTCTCCCAGAACGGGGATGGAGAAGTGAGCAGTGACTCCCTGCACGTCCAGCCCTGTATTTTGAGCAGCCGGCAAAGGAGGGGGGATTCACACTCTCCTGTAAAAAATATCCATCACAAGTCAAAGTCCAGCTGTCAAACAGTTCATTCCTTTATACCATCTTCTCCTACATAAGGAACAGCCTCTCAGTTCAGTTTTCAATCTAACACCTCATTCAAATCTCTCCTGAAGACCATAAAAATCTGTGAAAGGCAGTAAATATTTCAAGAACAACTCCAAGTTACTTCCCTCTTACTAACTTCCCAGCATATCCTCTCCTTCGCTTCTCCTGTTTCTGTTGTGAACACAGGAGACAGGAATACCATCAATTTGCAGCAATGATGATTGTTCAAGTATTACAAAGACAACAGGATAATAAAACAATTTACAAGTTGAAACACTTAACAGCCAACCTCCTCTCTGTGCTTATGAAGTCAATAGCCAAAATTTTCCCTCCTACAACTGTACCTCACTGCACAGTGCCTGCATCTGTGCATGCATGCGGAGTGCAGGGCACATAGCGCAGGATGGCGTCTTTCCAAAGGATATGTGCTATATTAAATGGAAATAAAACATGACTGTATATTTCCTATCCTCTCCAAATGACTGAATGTAAGATTAATTTACAGACATGGCTTAGGAAACTGGACGAAATCTGTGTCAATTCCAGCAACAACTGAGAAATATATTTCTGGAACATTTATTTCTTGTTTATACATATGGTCAATACTTGATTTGAAAGTGGCATTTTAGCCATCACCGTTTTTAAACTGGTACTTAGGAGAACAGTTTCACACATGACCATCCTGATACTGGACCTGCTTTACTGAAATAAGCAAAGTTTGGGTAGATGCTGGACCCATAGGAGACAAATTATAATTCCTCTTCCCAAAACATCTCTGAGAAAGAAGACAGTGAACAGTATACTGGACTTGGGTGAGCCAGACTTTAAGTTTTGGTTCTGTCATATTAGCTCACTAGCTACTTGGCAAAGAGATAAAATTGTCAAATCTCACAATGTTTCTTAACATAGGAGTAAGACTTGATGTGCTGCTGAGGTTTCTACCTTCAAAAATCAGAGCCAAAGGCCAAGAGGAGTGACCACTGGTAACCAGGGCTTGCATCTGCTAAGATGCACAGTGCTCCATTCTCTTCCGCATCTGTGCGTGGTTCACACAAACATCTAGGTCAAATTATTGCCAGAAACTAGAAAAGACTACAGCCTTGAACAGCAGCAGTGCATCAGCATGCTGGCAATGAGCCAGCTTGCCAAGCTGCATCTGAAGGCATTGCAGGTAACTGAAGCTAAGGCTCAGCAGGATGATTTCAGTTATCATGTTCTTAGGCATAAGGGACAAAGCCACATGTCAATAACTGCTTCTAGTTTTCAGAGGTAATAATTTGAGTTGCTTCAAATGGAGGTACCTTAAAGAAGCCAGGTTTTCAGAAGACTGAAGAACATCAGCATCTTCTGAAATCAGATCCCTGTTCATTGTTTCATTTTGGGTGCCCCTAAACTGAAGTAGCTATTCTATAATGAGCTATTATCATAATCAGTCTGAATTTAACTTATGGTTTTAAAATAAAGATAGATAATACTTGTGTGTTTAAATTTGCCATCTAGACAAAACTCTTAAGAGTCAGTCCTATCTGCTAAATTCCTGTTTTCCTGCTTAGGTCAGGTACAGATTTTACCAGATATGGTGTCCCTCCCATTAATGGCTGAATGTAAGTTTGTGCTTTTTGGCTGATGCTTTGCAACCACATGATGACATCTCTGGCTGCTGACCAAAGCCCACAGTGAAGGACTATCTGCAGCTGGAAGCCATCTACTCCAGAAGAGCAGGCTTACTGGTGGAGCCACTTCTTCACAGACAGTGCTTGTGACTCCAGCTGCCAACGGACCGGGCAAGAGCGTTCACCTCTGCAGGCCATGGAAAAATGGAAGGAAATCCACAGCTGCCAGAGGAGGAGGAGATAGAAAAGTTGAAGGCTCCTCAGTGATCTTTATGGACATTGAGGCAATATGAGAGTCTGGCTTCTGCTGTTCTTTAGACAATCTGGGAATCATGTAAAATGGGGCAGAGTGGGGCAGAACAGCTCTAACTATTGCTCCTCTTTGGGTAGAAAAGGGTGGGGAACACAGAAAAAAAATGAAGACATCTGTATACACATACATATAACGAATGCAGAAACAGAGGTCAGAGGCTACAACCTTTATACGTCTTCTCTAATGAACAAGGATAGGAGGAAAGCAAGCAGAAGCAACCATGATAGTGTCCTCTCCACACATGAGGCAGCTGATGGATCAGATAGACCTGTCTGGCTCTCCTATTATGAAAATTTTACAAGCATCTGTACCTGATACACCTGTCTGAACATGATGGGTCCAGTTAGTCAGTGATGAGGCTGACAACTGCATCAGTTTCTCCTTCGCTTGGGTAGCCCCAAGGAATAATCAAAGCTGCTGTCAACTAGAAACCATCATTTAAATTTGGGGATCAAGCACATCTTTTCTCAGTAATTTCACAGGCACCCTGTTCAGTGCCTGTTTGCAAACGAGATGATATTTTCTCAGCATAAGTTTATTTGAGATTTACACTTCTGCTTACCCATCTGGTCTTATGAGATAAATTCTTGGGCATCTTTTGTTCTCCTTATTCCTAATGCGCCCTTTGCTTGTTTAGTTAAGCTGAGGAATAGCTCAATGTATTCTGCCCTCAAAAAGGAATATTACAAAAATTTACTTCTTCCTCTGGAGATGCTAAGCTACCCCTTTTTAGACAAAAATTAAAAGGTCATGAAAAATGCCATTAATATGTCCTCACATGTATACTTCTAACAGTAAAATTAGGACGTGAATGCCTTCTTTTGGCAGTATCAGTTTTTACTGGACAATATCTTTGTGTCACATCAATCTCTGCTTCTACTAAAGACTCGACTCTAAAGAGGAGTGACCAAAAGTCCACCCCCAGACCTAAGAACACAACTTTTCAATATCTGTTTTCCTATAAAAATGAATCTTAGCTAAGATATATTTGGACAGCATATAAGAGAGCACTATTAACTACCAACACTATAAAGACAGCAAGGCAGTTATTCGGTGCAATACGACATATGCAATGGACCAACAGGAAGGATCTATATGAACTTGACCCTAAGCTTTCACATCTAAAAATCTTGTTTTTCAGTCTTTGCACACAATTTTTTCTTTCTCTCTCACACACACACGAACATAAAAACTGGGTGAGTTGTAGCCATATGGGCCAAGTTTCTTTGATTTTTCAGGAGGACTTAATGTATTTTATGCTTGCACCTATGAAAGCAAGGATCTGTCATGGCTAGACAACATAGCTAGCAGTCAGTAGCTCACTGAAAGCTACTTTGACAACTTCTGTTTGAAGTTGTAGTTATATTTGCATCTGCCTGGACAGCAGGGAAAAGGTGGAGAGAAGCAAAAAGGCAGACTGGCACAGATAACAGGCTGAGTTAGAGCTGCTCTGCAAATCCTCCCGAAGGCAAACCCTTCTGCAATCCTGTAAGGGCAGGTCTGTGCCAGAGACACTGAGATCTGAAAAGGTCAACCCATCTTTCCAGAGCGGACAGAACCAGGGGTTAGGAGACACTAGTCTCTTCCTCTCTCTGAAGATACACTAATCCTCACGTAATGCAGAACACACTGCAGGTAATCTTTATTGATTCAGGTCCAAAACATGAGACGCAAGTTTGAGAAAAACTGTAGGTAGATTGGACTCTCGGGCATCAAATACAAATGCACTACATTTAGTAACAAAGCCAATGGAGAGGTTATTGGACAAAAAAGTTTATTTCCAGATTGTTAGGTTTTGTAGGGAAACTCTTCAGTAAGATTTACAATGTGACAATGTAACTGAAGACAACAGCCCTCATTCTCCAATTTTACACTAGCTTAGCTCTGCTGACTCCTCTGTGGCCACTTCCCATTCATGCTGTTGCAACTTGGTTGAGAATTAGACCTAGTATCCTAATGAAATTTTAAATAATCATTCAGCACAAGCCCTAAGCAGCAAGCAGAAGCAAGTACATAGAGTAACTGGTTGGGAATGCTCCAACATCGAGACAAAGAGAGGTAATGTCAAACCTGTTTTTGAAAGAGTGAAGCAGCCCCAAAGAATACATCACTGACACAGAAAATTACCAAACATTTATAAATAATACAGTATGCTCAAACCTATCACACTGCAAACAAAACAGATCAGCAAGCTATCAAGCAGCTAGTGAGAGAGGAAGACATGAAGTCAGCCAGCCTGAAGTCATCCAACTGGTGACAACCGGTGTAAGCGATGGGGCAGGTGAAGTGGAGTTTTAACAAGGGCTATAGCAAGGGGACTGCAACGGTGGGAGCCGCCTTCACGCTCCTGACTGTTCTTATAGCACACCAGGCTTCGCTCCTGAAGCTACAGCCACGGCTGACACCCCTCACTCGCCGGCAAATTCTGCGAGAAAATCCAGGTAGAGGGAGCGGGGTAAGGGAGAGGAAGGAAAAGTCTGATGCCAGAGATTATCTAGAGCAGCAAAGTGTAAGTGACATTGAAAGTAAGCTTCACCGATAAAAGACAAATGCAGTCAAGAAATCCTAAGTACTACTAAAAGGCTCTGCGAACAGATACGTCTATTATGAGAAGCAATATAATTGGCTCTCTTGAAGTCTGAATGTCACTCAAAGAGTTTAGCAAGACAAAGAAGTAATACATTATAACTGGAAGGAGATTATTTCCCTAAACCATCACTAAACAGTAATGGTAGATAACAGGTCATAATGCTACAATTTAGTACTACTGTCAGACAGAAATTTAGGTAAAATAGCGTTGCTTTATTTACAGGACTTGACCGCCGAGGTCAAATCATCACATCAAATCAAAATTGGTAATGGCACTTAATAGATTCTAGCTATATTAACTAAACAAAGACCCAAAACCCATTTCCCTTCTCCTCTTTCTGACATTCAAGTGCCACAGGCAGACTGATATTCACCTCATAACATACCCTTAGTTTAGCCTTTTTTTCTGAGGTAACAAGATGACAAGATTGCGCTGACTGATAAAAGCCCTCGATTGCTTTTGTGCAGCCTGATAAAAGCTCTCAATTGCTTTTATTAGGTAATTTTGACAAAATTTAACAGAGGGGTACAGGTCTCAATGATAATTTAATATAACTTGTTGTACATTTCAGGAAATCCAGCAGCTGTAGACAGGAGAGATGCAGCAAGTTCAGGAAGGTGGTGGTGGATCTACCCATGGTGACAGGTAGAACCCTCAGCACCAGTGGACACCAGCAGGGATGTTCAGTTGTGAGCTCCTGACTCTGCCTAGGGGATGAATCCAAAACCTTACATCCCATCTCCTCAGAGAATGGCCAACTCAGACCTCAAAGCATGTGTGTGGAAACACACGGAAACCTCCTTGTCTCTCCTATGGGCACCACACCACGGCAAAACTAAGTATCTAAAATTTATTGGATTTTGAGAGAAAGCCTAAACTAGATCAGCAGTCTAGGAGCTCATTTGTGAAGAATCTCACCTTGGAAATCCTCCAGTTTTATGTTGGCCATTTTAATTCAATTGTGGCTCAGCAAGAAACACCAAAGATCCCTCAACAGTAGAGGGTCTGGACAAGAGCCTTCCAGGGCTTGTAACACTGCAATGGAAAGTCATATTTTCTCTTGCTCTCTCTGTAAAGCTCATTTTGCTCTACTTCTCCCTTCTTCCTTCCATTACTGAAAATCACAAATTCTTTTTTGTACTGACAACCAGCATAAAAGAAAGGGTACAGCAGTTATCAGTACAGTACCTCTTACCGAGTACACTCTGGTCTGCTAATTAAAATCACCTCCTGGAAGAGGAGAGATGCCAGCTTCAGTCTTTGTGGCAAGAGGACATTAAGCTTCCCGGATAAGTGCCATAGCCACTGCATTAATCCATCAAAGACAGAGCCTCTCCATCATTCCTACAGCCATCTTCAAAAATACCATGGCAATGACAAGGTGCAGGGAGCCCAACCCTGTCAGCAGGTGTTCCTTACACTCAGAGAAACCTTCCTGGATCAAGCTCATCCAGTTTTATATGTGAATTACAATCCAGGATGATCAGTCCTGTTGAGACCACAGTGATCCAGGAAGGAAAATCTCAAGATCTTTGGCTGGTGGGAGGGCTCAGTGCTAATGCAAATGTACTGAAAAGCTGGAGCGGCCTCAGGGTTGTGCGTGAGTAATTATAATTATGGCTTTTGGGACTGCAATAATACATTTAGGTACTTAAATTCTAAGTCTCATTTTAGGCAATCAAGACATTTTATGGATCTGGCCCCTAGTGACTAGTCAACAGAAGCAGACTTCCTGTTGCCTAAGTGTATAATAATTACTTTCCAGCAGAGTAACCACCCAAGCATCCCTTCACAGCCAATGGAGCCTGACTCCAGAAATGTTGACTTTGTAGAGGTCCGCGTTTGGTGGAGAAATCTCATCACAGGTGTTCATTTCACAGACAAAAGGCCAAAACTAAGCCACATTTTCAAGAAGAAGAAGAAGAAGAAGAAGGAGAAGGAGAAGGAGAAAGAGAAGGAGAAGGAGGAGAAGGAGACGAAGGAGAAGAAGAAAAAGGAGAAGAAAAAGGAGAAGGAGAAGGAGAAGAAGAAAGAAGAGAGGAAGAAGCAGGAGGAGGAGGAAGAGGAAGAAGGGAAAGTTGTGCCACACAGTGTGAGTGCTCCTCCCCAGCACCAGTACTAGCCTCAGGCACATAGCACCTACTTTGATCACCCTTGCATACTGCAGGTCCATCCATCTCACATGTACAACACTACTTTCAAGAGTAATCCCAAGCAATTTCCTACAGACAGTTACAAAACTCAAACAACATGATTCCATAAAAATCCCCAAAGCAATTTTAGTAGTAAAACACTTTTTTTTTTCTTTTTTTTTTTTTTCTATATCAGGAAGCAAACTCATGTTGTGGCTCCTACTGTACAGCTTAAACTTTTGGATGCCACACACAGTGACAGGGCTGCAGGTAGTTTAGGTTTGAGAAGTCACATGTTCCTGTGCCATAAAACTATTGCTTCCTTTGGTCACAGGCTCCAGCTACAAACTCCAGGTGACTTCCAGAGTCTGGTTAGTCTGGTTTGTGCTCAGTGCTTTACAATACAGTGGTCATGCAAAAGTGATGTGAGCAGGGTTCAACGAACGGATCTGGGTCATGGTGTTGCATGGGGACAGTACGTGGTTCTCATGTTAAAACACTGAGTTTACATGTGAAATTTTAGGGCATGCAGTGGCATTTACTTAAGGAACGCTGTCTACTTCAAATCTGGTCTCTGTGAAAAAAAAAAAAAAATCTAAGGTAGTCTGTAGCTACTGTACAAAAGCTTCCATCAGTCTGTCTCAACGCAATTAGAAGATAATTTTAAACAATACACCCACCTAAGACTTCCTGCAAAACATACTCATTTTCCAGTCATGTTTTGCCATCTAAATATACATGCGCTCCCACGCAGATACAGATTTTCAATTTCTTTACCCAAAGCCAGGTTTCATGGCATGGATTGCATAAAGGCTCCTTCACCTCCAGGCTAAGACAAGGGAGGTGACAGGATGACCCCCCTGCCCGAGATGGTGATGGGACGGGGGGCTGTGGGGAGAGGCAGAGCACAATGCTGCGGCCAGGGGAGGCTCACCATCCACTGTACAGAGCTGGCAGGCTAATGGATACACAAGGTGTATGAGTCTGGACACCAGGATTGTATGGGGCATGATGGGATTGATGAGTTAAGCCTTGCACAAGCATAATGAGATTCTCAGTACCCACACATGTCAGGCCTTCCAAGAGAAAAGACCATCTATACAGTGTCATGGAAAAAAACATGGAAAAAATGCGGAAAATACAGGATATACATATACAACACTCCCGTTCACACTGTTTGTACAGCTGTGCTCTTCTCTACCTTGCCCTTTCAAAACAGAAAGTTAAAACAGATCTGAGTCTGGTTAGAGACTCTATGCACTCTTAAATGGGGTTATGTGATAAGAAGGTAACATCTTAAAGCACAAGAGATGTCAGATTCCAAACATTGCAACTAAGAGAAGAATATTTGAAAAGAAAATCCTGTCTCTTGCGCAAAGAGAAGTAAGGGTACTTGGCAACAAAATATTTTTTATAAAAGATTCAGTTTCAGAACAATTTGTTAGTTTAAACACAGAACTGTTTTCAGATTTCA
>NW_010133636.1:4632-23454 GCF_000699245.1 Pterocles gutturalis | reverse complement strand
TATCCACTGAGTGGTCCATCAATCAAATCAATCTCCAATTTAGAGACAAGCATGTCGTGCAGGACAGTGTCAAATGCTTTGCACAGTTCCAGGGAGATGAAGTCAGTTGTTCTTCCCTTATCTACCAATGCTATGACCCATCACAGAAGGCCACCAGATTTGTCAGGCATGATGTGCCCTTAGTGAAGCCACATTGGCTGTCACAAATCATCTCCTAATTTTCCATGTGCCTTTGGACACAGTGTTTTGTGAATAGTGCTCCCTATCACAGTTGTATGGCTCCTGGATTGTTCATGACTTGTGCCTTCCAAGCTCATGACAGTTTATCTATGCATAATCAAGGTCAACATTTTGTATTTTAAATATTGTGTTATTCACTTGACAGTGTTCAAATCACTGGCACATTGTCTTCATTCAGCCTTAGATCAGGGCAGATACAGAAAGTTGAGTGGAAGACACCGGTTACAGCTGTATTTATGCATCCTCAAATGATACGTGCAAATTTCTGTAGCCCCATGAAAACAAAAGTTCTTTTTCAGTCTCATTTGTAGTATAACAAAGTAGTTGTTATAACCTGTAACCTTTCAACACTGATCCTGATGAATATGCAACAAAAAGATAAGGTTTTTGAGAAAAGCAATTGCAATGATCTAACTATAATAATACCTAGCTCTTGTACAGTCCTTTTCATCGACTGATCTCAGAGCACTTTAGAAAGGAGATCAGTATCATTACCCCCATTTTACTCATTGGCTTCATTTTCTTACAGTGCATTGTCTTGATTTGCAAAATGTATACAAAACTCTTTATATTCCTCTTTCATATCTAATGTGAAGTGGGAGTTATACTCGCTCTGGCATGAGAGGGTGCTTTTTGCCTTTCATATCCTCCAAACCCTACGCACACAGACCCCTCTATTTTTTTTCTGACTGAGTGGTTTTGCAGAGGAGAGATCAAAAGGAAATTTATCAGTATCTGTCTCCCTTCAGACCATTGAAGCCAGACTTCTGACAACTGTTTAGAGGCCTTGAAGCTGAAAGAGGCATCAAGAACAGGGAAGGAAAAGGGAAAAAAATAAAAGTCCCATGGCTACACTGTCATCGTCAGATTATGGAGGAGGAAATTGCAGTGTGAGAGTACCCACAGATGTTTAGAAGGTAGGGTGGTAGGGGCTGGGGACTGTGGCCTCAGTTGATTGGTGGTTTGTCCAACTGAAAAGACTCCAGGGTCCTTAGTCCCTGAAGACCCTTGAGCTCTGAAGTTGAAACAGCATCCTCGTGTGTTATATGGTTGTGGTTAAAGGTGCCCTAAAGTGCTTTAAACACATAAAGCCCCTTAAAATGCTGTATCACTAGCAGAACATCACGTACAACCAGAAATTGCAAATACTTCACTGAAAATGCAATTTGAGGTCAGTCATTTAAATAGAGTCCTTCCTTCATGTAACTACTGAAAATGTGGCAATAGAGTTAGGAATTTTCTCTGTTAGAAAAGCTCTTGTGTATAAATGCTGAAACCTGGAGTAAAAACTTATGAGTCTGGTCTGAATTTTTCCAGACTCCAAGGGATTTGGGCTAGGGATTGTCTGAAGTCCCTTGCTTAGATACTCAGCCAAGACTGCTGAGGTGATATTAGACAGCACAGACTCTGTTCAGCTAAACCAGAGGAAAAGAGTCAGTTGATCCTTTTATGTCGGATATGCTCCATATTCCTTCAAAAGTATTTTCTCTCTACAGTATTGCAAGTGACTTTGCTACAAGTGCTGGGGAGAGCTCTGCTTCTGCATTGCTTTAAATAATCGTGTTAGTAATGTTGGTTCACTGATGAAAGAGGAGCAGATAAATCCCTGAACTCTGAACTTGGGAAACAGAAAGAAATGATGGATGAACCTTCTGCATTGGCAATTCAATTGGGTTCAGATAATGAATTAAATATTCAGCTGCTTATCCAGACCCTGTCCCCCAAAAAGTCTCCAAACAGTTATATCTGATACTGGGACTTCATCCAGCTCCCTTTGAAATCAATTAACAGACTCTCACTGACTTCAGCAGGGAGGACATTAGGCCCTAGGGCTCAAACAGGTCTGCTTTTGTGTGATGCACAGATTTTTTTGCATTTTGGCTGAGATGGGGAAAAGACAGACAGAAAACTAGTTTAAAGATAAATCTCCAGTCAGGGAGAAATGGGACAAGTGAAAAATACCAAGGGCTTTAAAAATTCCCTAAGAAAATCTCTGGTGGCACACCGTTATTATGTATCTGTTTTCTTAAGAAAGTACTTGATTCAGTTTTGGCTTTGTGGATAAAAAATTGATTTATTCTTATTTTGATCATTCTGGTTCACCTGCATGAGTAAAATGCATTACATTTCATTGTTGTTGTTAATTATTTTAAACTTGATGTCTGAAAGATGCATTTTGTTAATGAGAAGGACCTGAAAGGATCTTTTTGAAAAAATTCAGATTTACCTCTGAGTTAAATAATGGCAGCGTACATTAGCAAATTCTCCACCAATGGTCAAGGAAGAGTTCAGAGGTTCCATATGGCAACTGGCACCACACAAAAGGAAGCTGGTCAAAGAGGTTAATTAATTGGGAAATATCCTCTCAAAGTTTTGCACAGGGTCATTACTACCCAGAGATATTCAAGAGGATGCAGTTACATTTCTTCTTCTTGGCATTTCAGAAATGTGTCTGAGACAGCACTGTTGAGCCCTTTTCAGGTTCAAGAGCTGTCAGTCCCAATACTTTTGTGTGACAGTGTAAATAAGAAAAAGATATATGTTCATATGGAGGTTGTCAACATATCATTCATGCATTTACAGGGGTGGGGGGGGGGAATCTTTACATCTCTAGTAACTGGAAATATTTATTTTTCAGGGAACAACACTAAGTTTTAACTTTTTTCCTACCATAAAATGTAAAATATTTCTCATCAAAATGTAAAAAATTATTTTTGTTGGAATTAAATATATTTTCCTCATATTTTTCTCATAAAAAACTTTCAATCAAACATTTTCTCATGAAAAAAACAGCCTCTGATCAACAAAGTTACACTTTCTGACAGGAAGAAACTTTGTAGTCAGAAAATGAGCCAATTATATTAATAACTTCTTGGATTTTCATAACTACTTGGGAGATATTTCTGGACTCCACAGTTGTCCTTCCAAATTAACTTTTTTAATGTGAAGGGGAGAAAAGAACACCGATGTTTCAGTCTCTGTGCAGTAGTTGGGGCACAGCTGCAGACCGTTTTTATTAATCTCTTGGTCCTCAGGCACCCAAATAAGAGTACATAAAGCTTTGAGGACGTAAAGCCACAGCTCTTGATGCGATAGTGCCAATTTAGGCCATCTCTATCCTGGCACTGAGCTCATCAGGCACAGCAGAAAAGAGCAGCTGTAGGTAGAACCATCTAACTAGTGCAGACCATGCACAGGCTTAGTCTCCAGGAGTACAAGTCACCCTAATATAAAAAGACTACATAGATCTGTGACAAACCAGACCTTACACACCCTAAGGTGTGCATTTCTGGCCCCTAGTCCACAGCATGAAAATTGTTTAATGAGCTCCTTTGGAGTGACTGCGGTCTCTGAAGATTTTGAGGAAGGCACAATTTAGTATATCCCTGTACAACTGGGCACAAAGCCACAAGCACAAGCCAGACAGAATTGGGTCCAAAACATTTTTTAATCCAGTTTTCTTATTGTTACCTTCCCCTTGAATTAAATGCAAATGGAAAACAGAGTCCATGTTACTTGGTTTTGTAGCTGCTTTCTGGATAGGTCCATAGTCTGGTTCTCAGGCACTCCTAGAGTGTTAGCTGAACTCGCAACACTGGAAGGGAATGTTCAAATGCAAAACATTTCCCTTTATAATGAGCACAGATCATGGCAATTATTTCCATTCCTACTGTCTTTCAAAAACCAGCTTCATGAAACCTAATTTGAGGCCCTAAACCACATGGCACAGCCCTTGTAATTGTAAAAAAACACATCTGAAACAAAATGTTCTTTTACCTATTTAGTTGCTATTTCTGAAAGGTGTCACATAT
The DNA here is from genome assembly GCF_000699245.1 of Pterocles gutturalis. NCBI lineage: Eukaryota > Metazoa > Chordata > Aves > Pterocliformes > Pteroclidae > Pterocles > Pterocles gutturalis. The sequence goes on along the minus strand of NW_010133636.1, from coordinate 19,402 downwards.
TTTTAATTTCCACTCAGTTGTGGGTGGTTGTGATGAAAGTTGTTTTCTTCAGGAAAAAGGCAGACCTTATACTGGTTCTCCTAAGAACTAATGCGTTAACTTCACTGCATCTGATGCAGAAAAGTAATCAGGTCTTGAAGCATGTTTCCTTCTGTGGTTCTTCCTTTGTCTCCTCTGAAAGTAATCTAATATTGGTCTTATCAGTAGCAGATTACCTCTCACGTCTGGATCTGTTACTTGTGGTACGCACTGCTTGAGAAGACAAAGCATGCCTGACGTGCCACATCAAAATGGCAGGAATGTCATAAGGCTTTTCCCTTAGTCTATATTTGTCTGAAGGAATTGGCCATAAATCCCAGTACCCTGAGTGTGCCTATCCAAACATAATCGCTGTGAGGTGCAGTTTGGCAGATACTGCATTACACTGGTGTCCAAAGGCTGTTCTGGAAATGTCTCCCAAAACTGAGCATAGAGATTAAATGGTTTCTTCAGAGAGCTGGACAATGGGGACCTCAGGTAAAGGCACCATAATCTACAGGAATGACCAACAGAGTTTTTCACACTGTAAGTACAAGTCATTAGAATATAAGGAACAGATGATAATCCTATTCAGAACAGTCTATTATGAATGTCCAAATTCTACAAAAATAACAAAAAATTCCTCATTCCCTAGTGGTGTTTGTCACAACATTGATGAAGCTCTCTTTCAGAGTGTTTTGGACAACAGATACTTGTAGAAGACTACCTTGTGTTGTGGGTAATCTCACAGGAGAAAGTGTTCTTTCATTTGATTTAGCAAGTATTGGAAAAAGTAGCTTTGGACTCACATCAACATACTGGAGATCAGAGATAGCTCATGGTGAGAAAATCTTGCCTTTTTGTGGAGGTTATTTGGGAAGACTATCCTGACATTGCAGCTTCAAGCCTCATGTCACCATTCATTAGACATCTACTCTTTTTTGTCCAATATGTGCATGTGAACCAATGCTGATGCAATTTTGCTAATGGAAGATACTGCTTCTGAACTGCTTACATATGTTTCAGAAGTCAAAATCCAGCACAGAAAATATATGTTCTTTACAGTAATTCCACTGGAACATATCTTTGTAATGAAATGTCTTGGGTGATATAATCCTTAATACTCAGGTCAAACTATACATGTGCAAGCCTAACTGCTCCCTGGAAGGGCATCCTAGAACACAACCATGAATGAATAGCAATTAAATGGAAAACTGGAAAAGCAAAACCAGCATATTGGATAGAAGAATGGCAAAATTATATATTAGGCCCTTACATTTGCTGTCTTCAGGCTGTATCCTGGAGTCCTTATTGAATTCTTACTACCCTTTCTAAGCAAAAACATCATTAAAGTTAAAAAGCGGTAATTCAATGACAAATCAACATAGGAGGCAGATTGGAGGATGGGGGGGATAAATTATGCTAAGGGTGAAATCTTCAGTATTGGATGCATGAGAATAGTCACATTTTTTAACTACCTAACAAAGCAACCTTTCAGGGAAGCGGAATTCGCACAGGGAATGCTTTTTTTGCCCTTGGAAAAATCCTTCTCTTTATTCTCTCCAGAACTCCCTCCTCTTTTCTTCTTTTGGCCTTCTTTGCTTATGACTATACCCATCAACACTGTGATGCATTTGGAGAACATGTTGATAAACCTCCTCACTTGGTTACAGACCCAAAATACAATTACAGCAATTACATATAATAGTGGCAATATATTTTAAAAAGCCTCCCTGAGACAGCTATTTTGAAACAATAACGAACACCCATGGTTTAAATCACTTATGACTGGGATTAGCTCTTTTGCCTTATGCATGTTCCTCTATTTCCGAGAAACATTTCTGGAAAATATTTAAGGCAAAACAGCATAGACTTGCCATTAAAGTGTTGTGGCAAAACATGCAGGAGGCAAACTTAAAACCAGAGATTACAGTCACCTACTGAATTGCTCTAATTTCTTAATTACTTATTCCCACATGTAGAATTGAGGTCCTTTGGAAGTGTTTCAGGAAGACATGAACTCTTTGTGCCAAAATAAGTGGCTGATCTTCAAGACTTCAGCACCCCTTGACAGAATAAAATCCCTCCCATAAGCTCTACCCTGGGATCTACTGTGTGCCAAGCACTTTTGAAATGTAAATCTCACTTACCTGTCTAGGTGGGTGCTGAGCTTTTCTGAATCTCTGGTCCTCTGATATTCCTGTGATGAATGCTCTAGAAAAATATGAGAGTTACAAAAGTCTGTTTCTTGTGACTTAGAGTGCAAAATACTTCCAGAACAAAATCCAGGTGTTTACCCCTTAAAAATACATTTGCCTCTTACTTGAGATAAAGAACTATCTACTGACTCCTTATAAATGTCTGTCAATCAAGGCTGTTTTCCTCTTCTTCATTCTACATCAATTGATGGACAATTTTATCAGACACACTTTTCTGTAGAGAGGGAGCATACAATCGGCATATAGCCACAGACTCTCTGCTTTTTCTCTGGTCCTATACCACCTGACTATATTTTTAGACATCATCATCATCTCATATTTTAGACATTTTATAATTAACGTTTTACAATGACTGGAGACTTATGGAAAACTTGGATTATACTAAGCTATCACAATTTGACAAACTTTGCACATCCTTTATTCTTCACAATCAGATGTCAATGCAACAGGCATGTACATTAGATATGTATTTATTTGTGCACTTTTACAATGAGTGCTGTATATGCTGATGGTGTTGTTTTTCCATAAATAAGGACTTAGGCTCCTAAAGTGGCACTTACGTAGAATTAAAGACTTTCTGTCTCACTCATTCTTAACCTGTAATCACCAGTTAATAAACTGCATCTTTCTTCCCCTCTCATTGCATTTGTTCTTTTAAACCCCATTCAAAGTAATTTAACTTTTGAATTGCATGTGAAGCTTTGCAGTATTAAGTTCTTCAGTTCATTTCATAGGACATACGACAAAATGTCAGCTATAGCAGTACTTAGCATTATAACTACACGTCTTCTGAGATACAGCTCCTAAAATATTGTAGATGAAGACTTCAGAGGAAGAGCAGGTGAAGAAAGGTACAATAAAACTGGACAGTAATGATTAAATAGCAAAATTTCAGTCATGAAAAATATATTAACATGCAACAGGTGATTTATATTCCCATGCATTTGGAGATTACGCGGAGAGCATTTGAGACAAGTTGGGAAACACTGGGTATCTTGCAAGATCAGACCCATATGAGGTTGTCCATAGAATTACCTTTTTCACTCATCACTTATCACTTCTACCTCATTTTCTTTATTAGTCACTTTATTTGTTTCAAGGGGACTGACAGGACCCTTAAGGCAGTCCCATAATGATACTAATTAATTAATAATTGGTAGCAATTTGGGTGTGTTGAAGAGCTGACCTCGGATAATTCATGCATTGTGACATGATGTACTTTACAGTGCCAGCAGCAGAAACAGCAGGAGTGCCATCCTCCAGCTGCCAGAACTAATTATAAGCAGTTTGTCTTTTCCCTCAGTGGCAGATTCTGTTTGTTTCACAACAGCCAATTTAAAAGTCACTTTTAATATCATCATCAACAAAAGAATACCTGGGAAAAATGCTCTCATTTTTGACCGAGAAACTGCAGAAGGACTTGGATTTCCATGGTCACTTTTGTTAATTAAAACAGCGAACAGAAGGCAAAAAGCAGATGGAAAGTCTCTCACAGGAAAACATAAAAACTATTATTGCTTTGCACAATTGATATGGTGCTGACGGGTCAGTTAACACAGCAACTTAAAACATAAAGTCCCTTCCTGAGGCCCTTATATTATATGATCAAGCTTATGACAAAGGGTCACAGGCTACATTCTCTATGAAAACTAATTCTGTGTAAGTCTTAGTGGGGATAAGGTGCTGAGAAAGTAGTCTTATAGAACGATCCCAGTGTTTGCTGAAGTAGGAGGTAACTCACTGTTATGAATTCTGATCCTTCCTATTACTCCATACACTCACACTGTTAAAACCCCTTCTTAAAATTTCATCCTTCCTCTTTAGTAAGGTGAAAAGGTTAATTCCCAAGGGACTAATCCTGTGAGGTACTGGGCTTGCTCAGCTCCCACTGACTTCAAAGCTAAATATTTGGTTCACATGAAAGCCTCTTTAATTCCCCATTACTGTAAGGTATACTTGTATACAACAGTGGGAGCAGTTGTCATTATAAATCAGACAGTTTATCAGGGGAGCTATTCTCCAGGGCAGAGCAGATTCTAACGCACCACTACATACTTTATTTGTTAGCCTCAATTCCACAGGAATTTTATTCAGGCAGACACCTCAAGGCATGCATCTTTTCAAAGTGTTTAGGCAGGAAGCGAAATTCAAATTAGATACACTTACGATGCAAATGCATTATTATTTAGCTCAAAACGACTGAGGCTCAGGGCTCGTAAATCCTGCCATAAAGAGATCTTTCAATTACCTTCTGTTCAGTGAATCAGAGAAGAGGAACCCTCTCCCTGGCTTTTTCATGCAGAACAAATTTGACTCCCAAACAAATATCAATCACCATAATACTATATATTTTGGACTCTATGTAGACCTAACTCCAGGCTGTTTTATATGGGGTTTTCTTTTAAGATGGTGTCAAACCAAAACCTTGCATCTTTGGTGTGACTGAAATCTGAACCCAGTCTTGAATGGCTCTTCCCTTTGTGAGCAAAGCCAAAACTCCAGATTAGAGGATGTTTGAAACCTGGAGCCAGATCTAAATCTGATTTAAGGATTATTTTCTTTCCTTAAAAATGTAATTTCTTCTTCAGCTCATCCCTGTCCTTCATTCCAAGCATCCAAACTTCAGATAAAATTAATTACTGCTTTCTCCCTAATGTTTCCGCAGCATGAATTCTGGTGGCTCACATTTCCCTTCACCTCCTTACTTGACGTTTGGCTTTTCTAACATTCGTTTGCTTCTCCTTCTCCTCCTTTCCCATCCCCAGCTGTGCCAGTCTGTTCTACAAACCATTCAAAGCTGTCCTGGGTTAAGCAGAGACAGAGTTAACTTTCTTCATAATAGCTAGCAAGAGGCTGTGTTTTGGATTTGTGCTCAAAAGAAAGCTGATAAAAAGTGATGTTTACATGGCTGCCAAGGTCTTTCAGCTTCTCTGGCTGTCTGCAGACCGGGGAAGCTGGGAGGGAGCACAACCCCTGTTACTAGCCCAGGATTTGATCTTAGGTTCAGCATTGAGACCCAAAGTGGCCAATAATCTATTCCATAACATACACGTCTTGCCCAGTACATAGGTGAGGACCTTTCGGAAGATCAGCCCTTTTTTGGCCCCCAGCCAAGGGCAAACCACACACACAAGAATCATGCAGGTTCAACAGAATCAGAATTGATGTCCAGCAACTTCCCTGAGATTGACATCTCAACTTGCAGACCATGGACACTATATTGACCATGGTGTCCATCACAGGCACCTTGATTCTTTTCATTAGTTACTCTCATTCCACTGCATCAAATTCACATCTTATTCCCCTCAGGATACCTTGAACTTCTCCTTTCCCTTGCTTCTCTGTTTTTGTGTTATATGATCTGTTACACTGATCTGCTCCCCAGCAGCCAAATTTTACAGATTTTATTTTTTGCCATCCCTGAGTTTTGTTGCACAAAACTTTGGGAAATTTTTATGCCTTCTTTTGCTTTGATCTTCCGAACAGGTGTAATAGCAAAAAAGCACAGCTTCTCTTTCCATAGTTCTCTAAAAAACGTGTGAACACCTGTGTCCACGGACAGTGCCATGGCTGGGAGTCTCCCAGTAATTGTAAAGTGTTTGCAGTCAGCATAAGGCTTCAATCAGTACAGTTCCTGGCATGTATATCCACTCTTTAGATTGTCTACAGGAAATTTCAGTTTTCTCTTTGCACAGTGATGATAGATTGAGTGGTGCTTTAAAGCTTCTGTATGGCACAAACTAAAGAAAAGAAACATCTCAGATACACAGAGACATCCCAACAAAAATTCACAAAAAGACTATTTCTCTGACATGGAGAAACGTAGGCTCAAGTTCTAAGTTCCTTGTATTTAAATATCATTTGAGGCCATATTTATAACAATACACATATTCCAGCAACATTTTATGCAAATACGTATTGTAAATCTGTTCAACAGAACACCATTTAAATTTATCTTCTCAGCAAAACTTGCTAGGAAAGTTCACTTTCATCAAATTAAATATTCTAATTGTACAAGTGTATTTTTTTTTTTTACAGAATAAATGAATTGCTATAGCTGTCAGCATACTTTACATGGGAGCGTGCTTTTCAAAAATAATAGTGTGGCTGTAGTGCTAGTGAAAGGCACCAAATAAATATCTTCAGAGACTGCAATTTTCTATGGGTTTAATCTAGAGACTATTACTTTACATCGACTATTACAGAAGAAGTATAGGTCCTGTGGTTAGGGAATAGAGGCATGTGTCAAGAGGTCATGTTTCCATTCCCCACCCTGCAGACCTGCTGCTTCACCTCAGGCCAGTCACCTGATCGCTTTGTAACTCAGTTTGCCCATCCTGAGGAGGGTTAATCTTTTCTTACCTACTCTGCAGGAAAGCTGTGAGGCTTATTTTGCTGATGTTCACAAAGTGCTTTGAAATATTCGGCTTAAAAGCAAAGCACAGCTCTGGTAGTGCTGGTTTTATCCATAGAACTGGTACCACATTTATAGTCATGGTACCAGCTCTCCAACACCACTAATAAAACTAAGTCCTAATCAGAAAAGTGGCTCCTGTATTGTAACTTTCACATTTTTTCTTTTCTCTTTCCTCTTTTCCTGTCAGTTCCGGTTATTGTTTTTTAAATTTTTTTTCTTTTGCTTTGCTTTTTCCAGACTAAAACCACAAAGGTTTAAAGCAAATAATGTACTTTTCAGACTTCCTCCCTCAATTTCAACAAAAAGGAGAACAACAAAAAAACCAAATCCCAAACCAAAACCCCACGTTTGTGTAAATGTTAAATTATTTGTAAATTAGGCTTTATGAGTATGCAGAGCAAATAAATACAATGAAAGCAACACCAGTACCATAGCTTAAAAGATAATATCACTGGTTCTTGAGTTTGTGCAGGCCTGCTTAGGTCTTTATCTGTCATTCCACTATCTAAACAAAAGCTTATCTTTCTTTTGCTGTCCTTATCTTGTTCGTCAGTTGATTGTTTGCTAAGTATCTCAGAGAACAAGACTCAAATGAAAATGACTGCTCAGTATAATCTGTTTTGATCAGATTAAATTGGAAAGAAGGTAAAAGTGAGAGGCAGAGAAAGTAGAATGGACCTTACAAATGAGTAGTGGAGGTCAAAATGAATTAGCAAACATTATGCTTGAAGTTTTCCTTTCCTCTTGTCTGACTTTTCTGTGTACTTTCTGGAAGACAGTAGCTATAACAGCATGTTCAAAGGAAATTTTTTAGATCATGTGAATTTGAAATGTCTCTTATTATTGTAATGTAGGAAAATGTCTTGGGAAGAATAAAAGAATCGAACACAATTGAAGTTAATATAGTTAGCTCCCTTTGTCACTTTTGCCTGCTGACAATTCTTCCAGTGGCTGCTAATACTTTCTGTTCTACTATGCATTTCTCATACTGATTTGTTTTAACTGTTGTGTCAGCAGAAGTCTTTGAAATTGATCCTACATTTCTCGCAAGAAAATTCAGAGTCCTGACTGGGATGTGATTTGGAAGGGAGAAGCTAACCGTGTTAAAGTCCTTTGTTGTTGTTCTGGTTTTGTATTGCAATAATACCTGTATCTGAGATTTGGGCTCTGTTTTGTTCAGAATCAGCACTATCTTATGACTTTATTTCAAGTAGATAAGGTAATCAAAGGATGCCTGGGGAATTAAAAACCTTGCAGGACATCATTACTTGCCAAAGGCACAGCAGGCCAGCAGCGGCAGAGCCAGGATTCTGGAGATCTGTTGTGCTTCAGCAGCATCCGCAAGCCACTAGTATAGGCATCTTTCCCACTCTCTCCTCAGCTCCTCTTTACTTCACTCTCTCATAAATACAAAGCCAGAGGAAAAAATGCAGGTATCCAGTCAATGCACCTTCATTACACAAGCTGGATAATTTTATTATTCCTTCTGGCCTACTTTTTAATTAAGACAGACTTGTTGATTTAAAACCAGAAAGAAAGCCACAACGAGCCAATGTAAGCTCACTCGCACCCTTGTGTAAACTCTTTTAATGATTAATGGCTTATTTTTATTTTGAATTTTTCAGGTTTAAGTTTCCAGATGTTGAGCCTTGTTAAGTATATGTCTGATGGATTAAAATCTCCCAACTAAATGGATGGCTTTAAATAATCTCTTAGCTTCTTTTAGATAAATTATGTATATTAGGATTTTTAGACTTTCACATAGATCTTTATAGCTCTTTTCTGTGCTTTTTCTACCTTGTCAGTATTTTCTTTCGGGAGAATGAGTATCCAAACTTGGTACAATATTCTGCTTCTGCAGTAGTTTCAGAAAGACCACGTACAGTTGTAATATTTTCCTTGTGTTTGGCTAGTCCTCTGCTGACACATCCAGAAATCTTCCATCTATATGACGCTCAGTTCCTTAGTTACCATGATGACTAAAAGCAGACAACCTGTACGTGCCTCAGACCTCTCTACACAGTCTTGCTGGTCTCCCACTGCCACAAGATACTCATATGGCTTCATCATTCAACCACTCTGTTTAACTGAATCCCCTTCTCCAATGCCTAACCTCACAGCTCCCTAAGTCATCCTAATTCTTTCCTTGCTTGGGCCTTTGCTGAACCCCACAAACTCCACAGATCATTCTTCATCCCTGTTGTGTGCAAGTCCAACAAGATGTGATCAGTGCTAGCAGTAGGGAAATTATTTACATCAGCGACAGCTCAAAATGAAACTCCTAGCCACCATTTTTGTGTGTCCCCAAAGTCTTTTTCTATTGTACAGAAAAGATCAAGGGGAAGTCAACAGAAGAGGAAAGGAGAACACATAGTATTCTTTCAACAAGCTACCTATTTTACACTTATATGCCGTTTATACGTACACTTTTTTAAAATTTGCAGGGCTGATATGCTTCGCTTTCTTTGCCCATCTCATGGAGACATTCTCAGGCTTATTTAGTCTGCTATGCACTTTGAGATTCTCTGTTCACACACAAACTTAAAGCATTACTTATTCATTGACAATTCATACAAAATTAAAAAAGAAGCCTCCACACTCCCAGGGTGACAAAATCACAAGTAATATTAAACAGCCCTCAGTCCACAAAATGCCACCCTAAAGTCTCTGAAAGGACCTCCTCTGAAACTCCATGATAGTACCATGGCATTTCTGACAGCACGACCTGATCATTTCTTTCAGACTTCAGTACCTACCAGAAGGCTCATTCCAGTAGTAACACTCATTCTCTGTGAACTTTAAAAGTCAGTAGCTCTCTCTTTAGTGCATTACAGAAGATGACAGAGTATATCTTTTCCAAAACAGTATGGTTCACATTTGAACATGAATTTGCCTTTTTCTTTCTTTTTTACTGTGACCCTCATGCAGAGGATTTCAAAATGCTGCCAGGCGGGCTATTCCTACAGGGAATAGTGTGTCGTGGGAGAGTGTGTACATGGACAACAGCTTATCGCGTTGCAGTGGTGGACCAGTAAGTTTGCCTCTAATTGCCTCGGTGTTGATCGACAGGTTCTGGCAGAAGGTTTGTGCAACTACATTAAAAGGATTATTTATAACTGTGCTGGAAAAGTGAAGGGTTTTTCAGTAGCACAACATTACACGTTAATGCTAGCCGGGCTGGATCAAGTTTTGCCAGTCCATTTCTTCCTGCAGACCAGGCTGTAGCCCTTTCATGCAAGCCCGACTTTCTCAAGGGCAGCTTAGTTAATCTAATTTATGGGTCCGTAGCCCGAGCAGTGCAGAGCACAGCCCCAGTGGCCGGCTCCGCTCCCATTGCACGGGCGGGCCAGGGGCAGCGGTGACACCAGCACCGTGGTGCTGAACTGCGAGGCTTCCTCTGACCCTGAAACCCATCATCATTCACTTGAAAGCCAGACTTGCACAAACAAATATTTTGTGTAGCTGTTATGATTATTGTCAGTAACTGTCCCCATTGTTCAGGCGCAGGAATTCCTTTGGTCTCATAAATACTAAACCAAGTCCTCCCCTCCCCCCTTTAACTGTCAGATAATTACACAGTTGGCTTTAGAGTTTAACTTGTCAAAGGAGTTTCATTACTTTGTTCCTTTTGGGCAGCTTCCACTATTGTGCTTTCTGAACACTAAACAGAACCTATATTAACTGTCAGTTAATTACACACCGTTTTTCTTCAGTATTTACCAGTCAAAGGGGCAGGTAGGCTGCAATCCTATCATCTCAATCACTGTCTCTGCTCACAAAAGAATCAATAAAGATGAGTCACTTAGTGTCACCCAGTGTCTGATACTCAAAGCCACCCATTCCTAATTGCCTTTAGAGATGGATGATAATACAAACTTTGAAGTGATAATCAGCCTAATGAGTGGCCTTGCTGAGAGGGTAGATCATGTGTCAGAACAGTTTGCAGATGCTTACAGGCAAACAAAGCCAGCTTTCCTTTCAGAGCTGAGAGGACCATGGCAAGTCTGGTACCCAGAGCCCAGCACAATGGCAGAGACTGGAGCACAGCAGGACGCTGTAGCCTGCTGATCACAACTGACTCCATCCATCTTGCTCTTTGCCTTTAATCAGCACAGTCAGAACAAGTCCTCCAGATCTCTGCATGTTTATGCTGGATGTTTAGGCAATAACTGTGCAAAAGATAAATTCGCTGACTCTGAGTCATTGGATTTAAATAGTAGTGATTGGACTTGATAGGTAATGGCCAGGGATCCCGGCTAAAACTACTGAGTAAATGTAATTAAATACAATCGGGTGCAGTCAGCCAGGCAAAGGCAGAGACCATAAAAGGCTCATTCGGACAGCAATGAAAACAAACAAAGTCGGCAACAAAAACAAAACCAGTGTTTGGTTTGCTAATAAGAGCATGATCTGAGGCCTGATGTACACTCAGTTTTCGCACCCAACAATTTGACCAAATCAATAATTTTAAAAAAACAGCAACAAACAAACAAACAAACAAATTAAATTGTTATAAACCCTTAGTCTGGATGCAGTTATATTATCAGAAAGACATTTTCTTTTCAAAATAGTTAAACTGTCATAAATTCAGACCACTGTGAACAAATAGGCTATGACCATGTTTGTGCTGATATGTCTGTCTCAGTATAAAAGGGTTGTTTTGGTTTAACAATCCTTTATCAATTTAGCTAAATTTTGACAAGAGCTGACTGTGGATGTGGCTTCAAAACCATCTCACACAAAGACTGAGAATATGTAGGATTACACCAATTAGATTTCAAAATATAAATAAAATATATTAATGTGTATAGACGGACTGGTTAACATGTTTAGCAATTTGCATGTAACACTTTAAAACTATTTTGGTGACAAATGCTAAAATCTGTATTCACTTTCTTAGCACTAGTTTTCAGTGATTCACTCTGAGTCAGGGAGAGAAAGGTGGTGAAAAAGCTGAACAAGTGGGTTCAGGATTCGACATTGTTTTAATATGAAGCTGACAGAGGTTTTAACATCTTGTAGCCAACTACTTTGCCTGTAAAACCTGTCATGTATATAAGGAATTATTGCAATCAAATTAGAAACAGAAATTGTCATAAAAGCAAACTAACCCTTTGAAATGAAAAGCAAGATTACTGATGCTTTTTAAAAAACTACAGAATGAGGTCTCTTTCAGATAAAACCAATCCCATTTACATATTTTTACCAGCTTTAAATCTGTCTTGCTTCCTATCTTCAAGTCAGTGAGAAAAGTGCAGTCTTTAGGATATGAAGGGACAGAAAAGATAGCCTTTTATTTTTTGTTGTTGTTCAGTATGAACATAACAGAAGTGCCAATGGAAAGGTTTTAGAGCTGTCTGATTATATTGGAGTTTTCCTTCTGAGGCAGCATTCTCTGATTGATGGTTAGTAATACTTTCTGTATTTTCATATGGAAACGTATGTCTTCAAGCTCTCTGCTATAATTGATATCAGTCATTAGCTCAGCCTAACTCCATCTGAAACTGAATTCGCAATAAGGAGTTAGCTCAGTTCTTTTGCAAAAGAACATGAGAAAGAAGACACTTTACTGAATTCATAAGTGGGCTCCAAAGACACTTGTACCTCAATGGTCATAGGCTGCCAGAGATCATACGGGATACCTAAGGTCCCTGAATTCACAGAGCTGAAAACACATATGACTGTCTGCCAGCGCTGTGCTCCCAGTCTTCTTGTAGCCAAGCTAACTCAGCATTTCTGAGCTCCCTCAGTGGCAGCTGTGAATGACACAAGAGTTTTCCTCACTGACATGTAGCTGTGGTGCTTAGGGACATGGTTTAGTGGTGGACTTGGCAGTGTTGGGTTTACGGTTGGACTCAATGATCTTAAAGGTCTTTTCCAACCTAAATTATTCCATGATTCCATGATTCCATGATTCTGTGTTGAGTCTGTGGGCTTGCTCCCTGCAGACCAACTGCCCCTTCATCTCTGCCCACAAAGCACTGTTAGAGAGCCAGGCTTCTCTAACAGTGCTATCACAGAACTTTTGGGAAGTGGTTTCAAGTTGTGGAGGCATTTCACCTTCCTTCTTACCTGGGCAATCAGCTGGGAAAGACCACTCTGGCCATGCTAAAGTAATATTCTTCTCCAAGGCAAATTCTATCCCATAGTTATATTTCTCCTACAGATAATATTCCTTTAAAATCCTAATAACTTGCACATTTATAGTTCAAATTACTCAAGCTATTTTTTAAGTCATAAAGTTACTAAACATTTTTTTAAATCACTGAATAAACCCCATATGCATATGCATTGGACCATATGCACACCATAGATTCATGCTAATTCAGTTAAACACAAATGTATTCACAAGCATGCAAGTCTAAAAATGCTGTTTCAAGCCCAAAATATTGCTTTCATTACATATCTTATCACTTATAATCACTTTCAAAGTCTCCATCTGAACTCTAAAGTGTGTTGGACAAAGGGAAAACTTACCTGTGGTCAGGCCTATAGAACTGATGTTGATAATTTGTGACTACTTAATGGAAATGTGTTGACATATGAATTACGGTTGCAAGTTTAAGCATGTATGTTGCAGGCAACTATGGGCTGGAAATGAAAGAGGACAGTGAATTAAATAAATGAGTTTGGTGATGCATGATAGCTGATATCCATTCAAGTAATCTTGATTCAAAATTTGGATTATAAGTAGAGATGTTAAAATCCACATGACACGATACACTGCAAGGAATTTACTAACTTTTTTTTTAGAAACAAACCACACAGGACTTTTAATGTATTTTTGAAATCCACTCAGTGATACTAACCTTAGGACATGAATTTACTATTATTTTGGTATCGCCCATTCATAGTATTGCATCTCATAGTCATAAAGAAGGGGGTTTTGATGCTCAGCTCTGTACAGGTCACAACCAAATAAGCCATGTCTAAAAGGTTTCCATAGACATAAAGCCCTAAGAAATATAATTACAGGTATGATTTCCAGAAATTATTTAATTTTTTGGATGAGCTCAATTTGAGCACCTTAAAGGGATCTGGTTATCAAGGGATTTTGAATTTCACACATACTAAAAGTATCTTATATTAGATGTCCAGAAACAGAGCAACCATATCACCAGTGGTCTTTAAAAATCACAGGTGTGGTTTCTCCATCAGTTTATGTCACTCTTACATGGGGTCATTGCTGAAAAACAGAATCCTAACCTCCCCGTTGCCTCTGGTGGTGCACTCTCACTGCATTAAATATGCTGGCATTCATGGTCATGAGGAAGCCAATCTGATGGAAATATAAGCCTACAGAAACTGCAAGGCGATCTGGTTGACTGGGCAGCCACACAAGTGGTAATGACAGCACATGGGCATAGGCTGCCAGGACCGGCACCAGGCAGAACGGGTCTTTCAGCACCAGCCTGAACTGACGTTACCTTAAGAGACGATGTAACTGCACCCTGAGTCTGCGTGCCTTTGCTTCTTGTACTCTGTAAGCAATCAGCTGGTGCTTTGCCAATAAGCAGGCAAAGAAATACAAACAATACAATAAATGTTAAACTTTAATAAAAGAAATACTTTAACTTCATGTTAGAGTGAGAAAAGAGCAGAAAAAAAAAAAGACTGGAAAGCTTAAAAAGAATGCAAACTATGTATGCTCTTGATTTCAGATTTTGATTTACATATTGAGAATTACAGCAATAGTGAGTTTAAACCAGCATCTCCAAGCTCTTTAACAAATAAGTAGCTCCAAGTGTTTCACAAATACATGCAGAATTTCATAAAACTTTCCATGAGGTAGCAATAGTATACCAGGAGCTAGTCACCTGCCAGTGGAAGGCAAGTACATCTTGAGGAAAACACAGCAGTGGTAGTAAAACCTAGCAACAGTATAAATAACGGAAACCACAGGAAGAAACTAAGGTGTTTAAAAATAGTTACTGGAGATTAAATTTGGCCAAGACATGATGATGGTGTACAATCCTTTTCTGAATCTCAATCCTACTAAAAAGTGCTGTGAAACTGCTAATGACAAACAGGAACTGGAATCTCCTTTTGGCTCATCTGAGACCTATCTCCAGAGTAAGTAAGGCTTGCTTTTAAAATGGTTAGCCCTGTATTTATT
>NW_010133636.1:0-4618 GCF_000699245.1 Pterocles gutturalis | reverse complement strand
GAGCCAGTGTAAATTTCACCAATGATTTTAATTGGACCATAGCCTTGTGTGTTACTGAATAAATTACCAAACCCATTTCCTACTTTTCTTCAAAATTTCTCCTTTTTCCGTATTCAACCAGCCCAGCTCTTCTCTGAGCTGTAACTCTGTCAAGTCTTACAAACTACTAGGGCAGGAGAGAACTGTAACTGCAGAATTCTGCAGCAAATTTTGAACATTTTCTTTAAGACACACCATTTGGCAGTATAATTTTAAGCAAACTATATAGCAAAAGTCACACTCACCAAATCAAAACTGGCTTTTGCAAAGTCTTCTCTTATTTCTTCAGGAAAACATGGTATATGATCTCTGATATGTTAAAATGCAGCCTGATTCAGCACTGGGCTGTATTGCCTTCCCTCCCATTGACTTCAAAATGAATAAGCTCAGCCTGGGTATTTGAGAATTCATCACTGCTAAGACATGTTCTGGCAGGTCAACACAAGCATTATTCATAGGCCTCAATTCAGTCTGTCATCTGAAATGAAAGAGAGCTAAAAATCCATCTTTAATTTGTTATCCCAGTAACTGTATAAAAAGCTGTTTTAAAATAAGTATTAAAAATGAGAGCAAGCTGATGAGCAATTGAAACACAGTAAAATAGAACTGGAAGTGACAGGGCCACAAAGTCCATCCTCCAGGCAACCAGCTCACATAATCCTTTTCATAAAAACATAAAGCTCTATCTTAAAAGCAGCTAGTTTCATTTCTTCAGTTAATGCTATTGTGCAGTTATTAGTATTTCTTCCAGTTCAAGTTACAGATTCATAGATCATATGCCAGAGGGGACCACTGTGACCATCAAGTTTGACCTCCTGTATAACGTAATTTGTAGGATTGCCTTGAATTAAAGAAGCCAAAGATTTTGCAGCCATGAGGCTATTGGGGAAAGGGCACAAGAGCCATGGTATCAGTGTTAGGCTCATGGGATTAATCAGCTCATGTTAACACACTGATTATCATATAGTAAAGGGAAATGTTTCAAAAGAATACTCCAGTCTGAAATGTGAAGTGAAATAATTTAGACTTCCAGAGAGGTCATGGTTGAAATATCACAAAACTCTCTTTACTCAAAGCAGATGCTTATTAAGATTAATTTAGTGTGAAAAGTGAACCAGAATGCATATAAAAGACAATGCTTCCTCAATTATGTAATAGGACACCTCCTCATTATATTGCCTTCACTGAAGATGATGATATTTTCCTAGGGGATGTGTAACTACAGTTTGCCAAAGTCCCTCTCTCTCATTTTAGATTAAATATCAGGCTTCAGAGCATGAAGCCAAGTGAAGAGAAACAAGAGAACTCAAATAAACATCAATTTAAGTGAAAAAGAAAAGGCCTGTTATGTGTTTTTTAAATCTACATGTTCAAAATAGAAAGTTCAAATGATGCCAGGATACAAATACAAAGAATTACTAGCATTTAATCTAAACAAAAATACCTCTTTCCTACATTTGTACATGGATTGAAATGAGACCCAGTCTATAGGTGTAAATATTCACGTAACTTTTCACATAACTGGAACAAATTATCTTTCTTGCCACCTTTTCTCTTTTCTTCCTGTCTCTTTCTGTGAGCTCCCTCCAGTGTTCTCAAGGAAGTATTGAATCATTTCGTTTTGGTATATTCCATTTTTATCACATGAAGTACCATGATAAGAAAGATTGCATTTGTCTAACCTAAAATTACCCACCTCAAAACTAGATGCCTAGTCTAAGCTGAAAGTCTAGTCTAAACTAGACTCTGAAGATAGGCACTGCGAGGTTATTCATCTCACCCATCAGAGATGTCAGTGGCACACTTCGCCCAAAGGACTGCTTGCTGTAGAAGTTGCTAGAGAATTAGTTGAGACCGTGTATGTGTAATGACTTTGAGATTATTTAGAGTTAAGGCATATAAATTCTTCCCTTCTTTTCCTCTTAGGGGCTAAAAAGAAGAATTTCTTCTCTAAACTGGAGGTTCATCAGTTGGAAAAGACAGATTACCAGGAAAGCCCAGGCACTGACTCTCCGTCATCAACATGAAAAGAACAAGTTGTCTCTAAGACTCTATCAGGTAAGGTACATTGTGTATAGCAATAATAATGCCTTTGTACAAGTCTAAGCTGAAAGCCTATGGGGGATATGATTACATGCTGGCAGAAAACATTTGGGGCACTGAATCCCATAGGCTGTGGACATGTTAGCCTGCTTGGAGCCAGCTCAGGGATCTCTGCAGTGCTGCTATGCAGGCTGCAAACATGCCGTAAGTGCTTTCACACATATTTACAACAAGTTTAACTCCTGCTTCTACCAAGATAAGCAAGAACAGAGTCAGATGCTATACTTTCTATGCCTCTTCAACTGGCTTTGTGGAGTTACTAAATCGAGCTGATACAAATGAGAATAAAATTATTCTCTGCTAGGCTAGTCTGCCTGCTTTATTTAGGCTGGTCTGTTTTTTGTGTCTGTTCACTGACAGACTAAACCAACATAAAATGGGGCTGTTGCAGTCTCTTTCTACCCTTTCTTCCCCAAGCTGTTTGTTTCCATCCCTTCCCTTGTACCCACACTAGTGGTTTGTGCGACTGGGCCATGAAAAAGTTCAGGGAGTTTAGCTGCAATAAAACTAGGCAAATATTGTGAGAACATACATAAGCTTAAAGTCATAAGCAACAGAACCAAAGAGAACTTGATTTTGAGTACTGCAATGTCTATAAATTTGGTGTTTTTACTGGTGCTTTATTTATTGTTAAAGCCACTATGACAAGCCACCGTACTACTAATCTGCATGATATTCAGCAGATAGGGAGCCATTGCCTAACCTCAGAAATGTCAGAATGGAGCTACAGAATTGCTCCAGTCCTTTGTGGGTTTGGCAAAGACTTTGTAGGATCTCTAGTGACGTATGCTGGGCCAGATTCAAATCCCAACAACGGAAATGTCTTTGATTTGGTTTGTTGTTATTTCTTACCCTATAAATGTGGGGAGCACTCAGGCATTAAGAAATATATCGTTTCTCTGACATATCAGTTGGCCATTGCAGTTAACATCAAGCAAAATAAAGTGAAAATCCCAGTTTGATTTTCCCTCTCTTACTTTTAAAGCACTCATAATAACATAAATTCAATGTCTGTCCAACCATCATGGTTTTTTATGTACACACCAGGATTTGAGTTTCTTATGAGAAAATTGAACAAAAAATAGTCCCTATTTCACAATTCCCTTTCCTACAGTGTCATCTGTAAATAACTTCAGAGGAGCTCTTTCCTTTTCCTCTCCTCTTCTCCTTTAAAATAATTCTTTAAGTAGGTTCTTTTTACATTTTAATTTTTCTAGCATTTTGCATTTTTGTCCTACCCATCCTCTTCTAAGGGCCATGCCGCTATCACTTCTGCAGGTTGTTAACATGGAATCAATGGATGATCACAATTTAACGCAGTTCTTCTTTAATGCAAGATGCTAGTATGCTCTGCACTATGTTCCATGACTGAAGTTCATCTTAATATTTTGTAACAGATTTTTTCTTCTCTAATTTTATAAAGGGGTCCAAATTTATAGAGAGTAGTGAGGTTGATTTTACCCCTAAATCCATGAATTTTGAGAAATAAATTGAATCTGGACTATGTTATAGGCAATTGCTCTGTCTGTGCTGCTTTTCAGTCTTCATAGAAGGATTGCTCCTGAAAAGTATCTCTTTTCAATCTCTCTCATACTCTTTTCACAGTGGGCATAGCAACAGCATTTTTCTTGGGGAATTTCTGAAGAATGTCTTGCATATATACTTTTAGCTCTGCTCACTGCCAGTAACTCAGAGCCTGTGGGACAATATGAGCATCCCACATGTACAATATTTATCGCATATATATTTTCAAGCCAAATCCTCTTGTGTTCAACATGATGGACACTGGTGTGCAAAATCGAAGCCTGTCTGTTTTGTACTCGTATCTCATTTCTAAGGCCCCATAGGCTGAAAGCCACATGTAGTTGTTAGGGATATTAATTCTCTTTATTACCTATATTAAATTATACTTGTGTACTCTGCATTGAGGTTCCTTTGTGTTGGCTGCTGCTCAATTCACAAGGGTTCGTCTACTCAGGAAGCTTGTGAGCAATAACCTAGATTGTGAATGTACTAGGCACTAAACCAAGCTCTGTCTAAAACATCTGGACATTCCGGTGCTTAACCAAAGCTGCCTCTCAACATTCATCAGTGCCATTCAGAGACCAAATGGCTCACTTTCTCTCAAGTGAGGTATTGCCATGTATATTTTCACAATTCTTAAAACTCAGCTACAGGGAGTTGTCTGTGCCTTGCCCCAAGACCTTCCAGTCCCGTGTTTATTTTAGAAGTTCTTAATTGTTTTTTGCATTATATTTTGCCCCCAGCTTGAATTTATTGTAAGACTTGAATTGGTATAGACTTTATCTGCATGTCTTCTTCCACTTTTCCTCTTGTCTCTAAGCTCATTACATTTCTTTTCTCATTCTTAAATTCCCATTCTTCTAACTGTCATAATTTGTCCACTGAAGAAGCTCTTCAGGTAGCAGTACAACTATAACAAATAGCAGTTTGTGGTGGGTTAGCCCTTGGCTCG
>NW_010133635.1:0-19967 GCF_000699245.1 Pterocles gutturalis | reverse complement strand
TAATAATAATAATGATAATAGTAATATATCTAAATATATGAATGAGTGATACACAGTGATACTGCTCACCACCCGATGACCAAGACTCGGCTAGTGATCCCAGAGCAGGGGGAGTCCCGAAACTGCGATCCGGGAATGGAGATAGGAGCCTGAGTGTCTGAGACCGAGAGCTGACCAAGGGAGTGAGATGACCCCAAGAGAGAGATGGCCTGGAGTGAGAGACTACCGGGACACCATTGGACAGAAAGTACATGCCTATAACTTAAGCAGTGATTCACCACAAAGACAGGGAGGGTAGTCTGACAACTTCCAACATCTCAGATATGTTTTACTGGTACAGCCTGTAATTAAGGGACTCTTTGGGGAGAGAATTCAAGACCCATGATCTATATATTCTCAGGAGAATGTCTCATAGAAACCTTGCAGAGATTTTAAATGTCGTTTTCTAGGCTATGTGCCGCGGTGGTGTTTGTGGGCCTGCTAGAAAGTTCTGCTTATTCAGCATCTGGAGGTGTCAGCTTCAAAAATGATGTTTCAGCCCAGGGGCTTAGCAATTAGACCCTGATCCATTAAGATACTCTATTTAAGAGCTCTCCGGACCCCCTCCTTGCCCCCTCCCCAGTGCAGTAGCAAGGAAAGTAACAGGGTTTTCTCTAAGTAGTGTGCATTTCACCTTAATAGTATATCAAACGAAATGAGCCTCATTCCCAGCTCCATGGAGTTAATGAAATTTCTTATTTGCAGGATTCCTGTATATTGCAATTGATTTTAAGATTTCCCTTTCTTCTTTCTTAAAGTGTTTAATTATTCCTGCCTTTTTTCTGCATTTTTTATTTAAAGCTTTGTTGGTTTTGTTATTACTGCTTGGAAATTTTCCAATCCTGATAGGTCTTTTTGCACTGCACAGAAAAACGTGAACTCTGTCCCATTTCCACAAGACATGCTCTATAATAATTAATGAACTTTATCTGTCCTGTAAATAAGAGTGAATTTCTTATATGCATTTCGTATTAGGGAAACACTGCACACAATCTGATGATCAGGAATAGACTTCTTTTGCAATAGGCACTACAGTTGGATGAAAAATCTGGAGGAATATTTATGACTTAAAAAGACAAATCTGGTGACAATTTTTTTTTTTTTCTGAACTTTGGGTCCATTTGTCAAACTGTTCGTAGAAGAGGAAAGGGAAAGATAAAGCATTCTTTCCAGTGTTTTTTTTTTAAAGGAGTATTAAGGCTTATTATATTCAAATCATTTTTCATGTTGAAATTTCCTAAGCTATTTTTATTTTAGAAATAGAAAAAATATTCCATACAAACCATTTTTTGTTTTTTTACCGTTAAATCTCAACTTTCAAATTCATCAGACAACCAAAGTATTAATTTTTACCCAACTCCATCATTCAGGAACATTTTTAAGCAATGCCATTTTAGATACTTTTAACTTACCCTATTGTTAATATGTGCCAGAAAGTTTTCAATTGATTGGTTCCTAATCAAGCATAGTTGGTGAATATGCATGGCAAGAGCATATTAAGCAATCTCAGGAGGAATATGGAGACATTGAACAAGGACATAGCAACCAGCTACACAAGGTCTATGGGTATAGCTTTATGAAGATACCTTTTTATCCTTAACATACCTTACCAGTGCAGAAATTTGATTGTGCAGTGTGTCCATCCCACCCCACTCCCCCCCAAAAGAAAAAAAAAAAAGCCCCAAACCTGCAGAGCTGGTATAGCTAGGAGGAATAATCAGATGGTGAGGTTGTATGGCTTAAGAATAGCACTGCCACTAAAAGACACAGTCATGGCCATGGGCATGGCCTACAATGCTGCTGCCCCAAATCTGCTTATAATCAGAGATGTCTCAAAATCCTGCCTTGAATTTATTTGTAAAAAAAAAAAAAAAAAAAAAAAAAAAAAAAGAAAAAAAAAAAAAAAAAAAAAAAAAAAAAAAAAAAAAAAGGAAAAAAAAGAAATCATAAAATTACAGCAAAAGCAGAACATTTACTAGGCAAATAAATGCATATCCTGAAAGACTAAAGAACAAAGAGTTTACTTTAATGCCTGTATTTTAGCTAGTACCTAGAGAGAACTACCAAATGACCAAATGTGAGTATAGACTGTTTGTGGTTACTGCCAGGGTAACAATAGGTACTCTGCCTGGAGACACTGATGTTTTCTAAAGCCCTGCAATCAGAAAGACCACTCAATCTGCTCTGCCTAGAGCAACATCTTTTTGTGTTCCCTCTTCTCTAGGAGAAACAAATACCTGTAGCTCAGGTAGTGTTTAGAGCAGGACAAAACAGTTACCACTCTGTTGAGCCCTCAGTGTGTCACAGAGAGGCACACACAAAAGCAGTTTAATCTCATTTGCTTTTAATGCCATCAAAATGACTGTAGGGGTGAATAGATTGCACTCTAACTAATCCTAAAAGTTAAAAAAAAAAAAAAAAAAAAAAGTAGGGCAAGCCCTGCAAAAATAATCATATTAGAACTGAAGAGATGAGCTATTTTTATTTAAGGAGAATCATTTTGACATTCTGAGCTTTTACTCTGCATTTCTTTCATGCTTTCAACTTTTTGCTTATAGCCAAGGGGGTTAAAATCTTTTTCTTTTTCACCTTCTGCTGTTATTTTATGCAATCTTTTGACTCCAGGACCTGGGCTTTAAGAAAAATGTTACGTTTCATAGGCTCATAATAAAGTTATAAGAATGACTTTTCAGATTAAGACTTTGTAAAAGGAATTATTTTTTTAAGGCTACAAAAAATAACACACATTCATGTGTATATGTGCATGTGTACATACATAGATAAATTACTAACTCTTGCCTATGTCCATTGGGGATTGGGAGTATGCTTGTTCTCTTGAAGTACCCAGAAGTCTCTCATAGCCTAAAGACTGTATTTAGAACTCTTATTTCTTGGATGCAAATTTTTTGCTTTTAATATTTTTTTTCTGAATTTTATTTTGTCAAATAACTCAACACTATGTGCATCCATGAAAGGTTTTTTGCAAGTTTTCATAGTTTGCTTTAGAAGTCTGAAATATAGGTTGAGTAAACATTGTTCTATTATATCAGTTTCTAAACTCTAATCTTTTAATAACCTCTTCAACTGTTACCTGTTGTGTTCCTAATTCTTCATTTTACTGCCTTGGTAACCCGATTCCTAGTTCAGGCAAGTCTCCACCTTTCTCACTTTTTAAAATCAATACAATAATGATTTTTTTTTTCCTTGTATTTTGTGTATAAGTCATCATTTCCTCTTAGCTGGATTTTTTTATCCAAGTTTCTTCTTGTATAAAAGGATTGCACATTTAGAAAAACCATTACAGCAGAGCTCAAGTTTTTGCTAGCCTGAAACCTTACCAAAATATACTCTCACATCTCACACAGAGAACATGGAAAATTTAGGCTCACCCATGACCTCTTGAAGTGACACGAGGGGTACTGATTTAGTGGAAAACACTGATTTTTTTGAGTCAGTTCTAGTTCCTCATTCTAGGGGCCACTGAGCTGAAAATATGCATTTTGACTGAATTTCAGTTTAAAGTACTAATTACCCTGTTCATTAAAGATACTATTGCATCAGAATATATTTGTTTGGAATTTGCTTCCTGGATGTAATTGCATTCCCTTTTCCTAGTACAGTATTAGGAAAACACTAATACAGTATTGGGAATACATCTTCTTTTTCCTAAAAATTCTTCTAGTTTGAACATTTCAGTGCTGTTCTCTGGCATGACACAGCTGTCCTCCACCCCCCAGCTGGGTTTTTCTCGGTTACATTAAACAACCTTCACAGATCTTTACAGGTGGCGTTTCCCTGCACTCCTCCAGAAACCAACTGCAATTACAGTCACTGCCAGTGACAGTGAAGAGAAAAGCAAGCCCAACAGAAATTTTCCTGGAACTAAAGTTATCAACCCCTGGGGGTCAACCCAGTGTCCAGCAAATTTGATGGGAATTGCTCCACTGATGGCAAGAGATATCAAATATGTAGAGCTGTGTGAGCTCTACAGAACTCAAATCTGTAGAGCAGCAACAGTATCCACACTTCTTGGCTTGATGTAGATAGAAAAGGGGCCAGAAATCACCTGTCAGACATCTGCTTCAGAAAAGAAATGCTGAAATTCCCCAGAAAGCTTGGCCTTACTGCAATTACTTGAGGGCACATTTATCTCATGTCTGCTGGTGTTGTGTTGGTCAATGCCAGAGATGTGTACAGTACAGACAGAAAGAGTTTTGCAATCTAGTAAACAAGTCATTTCTGTATTTTGGAAATAACTGATGAAGGCCAGAAAAACATCTGGAAATTTTATGGCTGTGACACTTCTCCACGTGCAAGATTTGTAACATTTTCAAAAAGTGAGATCAACTGTGATTCAGGGGAAAAAAAAAATCCTGATCAGATTTTGAGGGATTTTTTACACTACCATGACAGCTTCTGAATACTTCTAAGTAACCTTGGTCCTGTTTTACCTATCACAGCTTGTTGTCACAGCTTTCTTTAACAAAAAAGAAATCAACTAAAAATCAAAACCAAAAGTCTTCACTTAAAGATTTTGTGTTTAGTGGTTGATACAGCCTGTTTAGAGCTTTACTGATTTCTTCAAAGATTGACTACAGCTTGCTTCCTGTAATGAAGCCATTTTCTTGACTACACCTTCCTCAGATTAAGTGAAGCAACAGAATCTGACAGATAGGAAATAACAGTGTGTCTTTATAAGCTACTTACCTGCATCTATGGAAGAATACTACCACTGCACCCCAGTTAAAAATTAGGTTCCTTTCAAACAACTTGTCAATGTGCAACTGGATTTTCAAACTGAAGAACTAGAAGTATTATTACCTCCTGCATCTGCTTAAATTTTCTATAAATATTGCTTAATTCTCTTACACATTAGTGAGTCTCTGTGATGTCTTTTAGCTTTGCTGAAATTCTAGTATTCCTCTCTCTCCCTCTGGCATGCCACATTTATTTTAACAGAGGCACATCTATTTTCATAATATGAAATCTGAGGCTGAGATCTCTAGTAGTTCATTGTATGGGTCCTATTCTATTATTCTTCACAAAATCACAGTTCTTTGTGTGCATTTTTTTAGTGCCTCCCAGGCTTTCTTCTCACTATTTTCCTCTGAAATTACTGTTTGGTGTGGTAGATACTCACATCTGTAAGATGCTTCAAGCAAAAAGCTTCTCTCAACTATGAACTAGTTTGGCCTTACTGTGTTTGGATGCTGGGGAAACAATTTCACAAGAAAATCTTTTGTTTCATGAAAGGCTACTGCTGTTTGCTGCCCTCAAAAGGGCAGGACTGAGAGTCATTAATGATTTCACATAGGATGTACACAAATTGAGCTCTTGGCAACAACCTTTTCCCAATTAGTTGACATGCAGAATGAGGGGTTATTAAACGGAGGTAGCAACAACCACTGTGACAGTCAAGCTGCCCTTATCCATGATCCAACACCTATCAGAGTCTGCACCAGCAAAGCGTTTCACTGCTGTGGTACTAGGAGGTAAGGGCATGTTTAGAGGTGTCTTTTGCTGCTGATATGCAAGCTGATAGGAAGACATGGTTGGGTATCAGCATCATCTTCCCTTATTGAATAGCTCTGGGCTACTAGAGGCTTAAAGGCAGAAGGAAAAAGAAATTATCTCTGCCAAGGTTTGAAAACAGCTGGAGAATCAAGGATGCAAGTGAGAGAATGCTAAAGTTAAGCGTTCTCATGCGACCTTAATTCACTCATTGTCCATATATTTCATTGCAGCCTTAAATTACTCGGTTAGAACCTTTTTCCGTTAGGGAGTTTTCCCTTTAAACTGTGCAGGATGGATCTCCTCTGAGTAAAGAAGTGAAATGCAGTTATGTCTACAAAATGCTGGACTTTCTTGCTGGATCTGTTGAAAGATATATAATAAACAGAGCAGACTTCAGGAAGGAAGGGACAATATTTGTCACAAGTGTTTCTGCATGATGCTAGGTACGTTACTGAAAAGAGCATTTTTGCAAGCGTTCACCAGTTGAGTCCTTCTCATTTTCCAGTTGGTTGGCTTGCAATTTGGATATTAGCTTTGCAGAAGAGCTGAACACTCACTGGTGTTGGTGGGACACCCACTTTAAATATCGATGTACAGTGAAATCAGTGGAACACATACTTTAAATATTAATGTACAGTGCCACTCTGACAGCAGTGTGTAGCGGCATTTCTAACCCTGGACCAATTAACCTTCTGAGAGGCCCTGCCTCATGGTGCTGTATGGACATATACACAAGGGGCTCAATAATTCTGTGTTCCTTGAAAAGTCAGGTAATGTGTCTCATACTGGGCACTGAAATTAATAGATAATCAATTTCCTTCTCAGTCTCAATTGTCTTACCTGAAAAAAAAATGAGACTAACAGGAGTCCCTTATCTTACATAAGTAGAAATAAAGTTTATTAATAGCAGTGAAAAACACTCTCAACATATTAAACAAAAAAAAAAAAAACAAAAAATTATTACATTCAGAACTGAAAAAACTAAACATAAGTAGAAATAAAGTTTATTAATAGCAGTGAAAAACACTCTCAACATATTAAACAAAAAAAAAACCAAAAAATTATTACATTCAGAACTGGAAAAACTAATGATCAGAAGGATCATTTTGTTTCCAGCATTCGTGCTTAACTTGCATTTGGGAGCAAACTGACCAGAGAGAAGATTGATGCAGGGATCCTGCGGAAAACGAGGTGTATAATGAATTAAAGACAAGAGTGTTTACAGCTAGGAAGCTGTGCGAGTAGGTGTTGAAATGGATGTTAACCTGTCACTAACTTGAAACTTTTTGTTCTTTTAAGGCTTTTTTAGGTGCCAATCCACTTCTGGGGAAGAGAACTGTAGGGCAGATTCCAGACTTTTCCCCCTCTGCAGGTGCCATCAGAATGTACCCAACTTTTACTATGTGAATGCAGGGTGCTTCTCTCCCTTCTTCCTAAAAGCACACTTCTCTCTGCTCCGCATGTGCAATTATGAAAATTAAATTGTTTTGTTTTTTCACAGCAGAGGCATATGAGAAACACAACTGAAATCAGCCCTTTCCTCATGAGCACTTCCTCTGCAATTTTTTTTATCCTTTCTAAAAAAGTATCATTTTCTAGGGATTTCTTTCCCGGTATACCATTTCTGACATGGGCAGTTCCAGACAGAAGGTAGCTGTTTTATACCTGGCAGCTTAAGTAACTTTTCCATGCATTTTACTATGCCTTCTGTTAGGTGTGTTTTCCACAAATGATACTTCTCTCCTTATAGGAGAGTTGGCACATATTTACAGTAGTGCTTGATTTTTTTGTGATTTCTGTCAACTCAAATTTCACAGTATATAGGACCAATAAATTCTACCTTGTAATAGGTGGCTAGAATTTGAATAGATGTTTCAATTTTAACCTCTACCCTCATCAGCATGAAGAAGTATTTGCTTGCCAGTATAAACCACACAATTGCCACAGCTGTTTTCCTACTCAAATGTGGACTAAAGATGAGTTTCTCAGACAGCATTAAAAGGAAAAATGATAGCTTGTTACAGAAAGTACTGCATTCTGCAATAGCAATGTTCCCTTTGAGTGACTGGGCCCTAAAGCTAGAGCAATAATTAAGTCACTATAAGATCTATGTATAAGATAGTTCTCATAAATATACTGGTATTTGCTTGTATGATCTATTTAGCTTTGCCATAGTCAGCTTCATTGTCTTACATTCGGCCACTGTTGCATCCTACTGATGCTGTATTCAGATGAACAGAGATGGAAGTTGAGGAGCACTAAGTGCCCCTGGGCTCCCCCTCCCTCTTCACTGCAGTTGTGTTATTTCTACCTCTTCTCACCCTCTTGGATCAGCCTTTCTGGTAGGAGACAGCGCCTTGTATAGGCACAAAGAAGCACCAAATTATTACAGCTTCTACAGCTGGAAATATACATTTAACGTGCTCAACACCTCTAAAGCTTCATCCTTCCTTTATCCATAACCTGTATTGGCTTTTATTCCCTTCTGTCCTAATGCAGTCACACACACACATACACACACACGTGTGTACGTGCATGGTTCCAAGCACCAAATCCTTATTCTGCTCTGCAGGATGAGCTCCTCCCGTGCATATTCTCCTTGCTGGTTTTGCTCTAGAGTATAGGTTTCCCACCCATTCACAGCCTCCTCTACCTACAGCAACTTTTCACCCCCAATTCACAATCCTGTGCTGATCTTAGTGCAAGCTTCTGTCTGACCTGGGGTGTTATTTGGTGCTCTTCTGATCTTTCCCAGATAGCTTTGGCTGGTTTGCTGCTGAGAGGTCAAACTGGGTTGCTACTTGGCTGTTTGCTGGCAATGCTTGGAAGCAAGAGCTGGTACTGTTACTCTTTGTTACAGAACCGATTATCTTTGCTATAAAATCAACAAAAACATGGGGCTATCAGCCACAATGCCAGGCAACGGAGATAGGATAGAATATCAGTAGTATATACAAATACATGCCACACACTCTTGGCTCAGATAATATTCTTACGTGTATCTCTTCTTCTGAGTGATCTCTTTGACTCGGATTTTATCCATCCCCCAATAAAGTTGTTGCAAAACTGTAAAACAAGCAAAGAGTAACTCTAATGCAATTATACACTGATTTAACCCTGTTCCCAACATGGAAATGCTAGGTTCTGAAAAGCATCTTTCAACTGCAATCTATGAGATTTATCTCCAAATGTGAAGGGGATACAATCAGGTGAGCACTGTTCATCTTGTCCATTGTGCCATTTAACTCCCAGTAAGTCCTGTTTCTTCAAGCGTAACTCTCTGCATAGCTGTCACAGCACTATATAGCAGAGCTGTTCATTCTCTGGCTTGACTTATTTTATATGGTTTTTCTGGCAATCAGACTTACCTGTACATGATTAAGCTCCAAATCACTTGGCATGGTCATCTTAACTGTCACTGCTTCATCACTTTTTCAGCCAGCAATGACTGGAAATGCTGGGGTAAAAAAACATTTCACACAGCTGCAGCCATCTGCCCACCTGAGTTAGCATTGATGGGCTTCTCAGAGAGCAAACTTCACCTGCCAGAAGACTGGGATGGAAAATACAAAGGTGAAAAGAGAGAGGTACTTTCCTCTTCTGCTCCAAAAAGTAATGTTTCCAGAAATACCTTAGCTTGATTTACAGAAATAGAATGATAAAACATTTTGCAGATTGTAAGCCCTGCAATAGTCAAATATCAATAAACCCAAGAGATTATAAAACCCACTTACACACAGACTTCACATTTAGGTAATACACCACTTCACACTTCAAAGAAAAAAAAAAAAAAGAGAAAAAAGAGAAAAAAACAAACAAGTAAAATAAAAATTAAATTGCATAGGCTATTTTAAACTGCAGCACAAAAGGTTATTGTTTACTCCTATTTCCCAGTTCTCTGAGAACTATGGCAACAGACAATTGAACATATCTTTATGTTTTGCTCAATAAATGGAATTGCTGCCAGCACTTCAGATTTTGCAATGCTCATAAAACTTCTAGTCTGTTGTACCAACTGTGACTTTTTCCATGGAAAAAAAAAAAACCTCTAAAACTCAGAAGCCAAGCAAAAAAAATCACCCTGCAGGCATTCATATATGTAAACATATTTATTTCATGTATTTTGAAGAAATAATTTGTCATCATAATTCATTACCACTCCAAGGGTTTAGACAGTTTTCAAAAACTTAAATCAAGTGTCTGAATCTGTAAATACAAAGACATCAAGAACTTGTTACAAATCTTGTCAGATTTAGACATGCAAAATCAGACCCTAAGCATTTTGATGAGAATTCAGAGCAAATAAGTTGGAGGCTAAACGAGGTTTTGGCTCATTCATTATTGCAGTGTTATCCTGGATTATATTGAACAGTTGTCTGGGGGTCCAAGTTCTTGCATGCAGAGAGGTCTGGCATTTCAGATATGGTGATTCACGTTCACATAAGTGGTAGGTGTTCACCGTAGGCAGTGGTGTACTTTACATGGTGTGTTCAGGGTAGACAGAGTTCATAAGTGGCTTCTTTACTGTAATGGCTTGTGCATATTTCCAAACATGAGATCCTGGAGCTGATGCATACAAGCAGTCTTCCATTGTAAGTGAAGGAGGGTGTGCTAGAAAAATAGCTGATATGGAGATCCCACAAGGCACTTCACTTGCTTCTGAAGGACTCTGTTGAGAGAAGCTTATGACACAGGTGGAAGAGGCCTCGTACACATCTGACTAAATTACAAAGTTTTGGACTAGGGCTTCACAAAAAAATGTTTATACTATAGAAGATGGGTTACTTCAAATTCTTCTGGATTCCTTAAGAAACTATAGGCTAATAGTGTAATTTTTATTCATTTATCAGTTGATTTAGATTAGAGGTTCATTTAGCTGGGTACTCTGTGAGATTTCCAGAGTGCACGGTTAGATGTGTTTACTGGGAGGAAGAGAATACCATCAGTAAACACTAGAGCAGGGACTGTCTTTTGTATTTGTAAAGTCTCCTGTCCACATAGATGAGATACATCAAGCCAGACCCTTTAAACACTAGCATAATAAAGAAGTAATAACAATAACCTCTAAGATAGTGTGTGAATGTATAATGAACTATTCAAAACACACAGGTGGGCATCCAGCTTCTGTGAGATATGTCTGGCTGCCATGTGCCCATCCAAGGCAACTGCCCTGGAGACAGAGAGAATATGAGATGGAATATTCCCTTGCTTTGTCACCTACTGTGGCCAAGGAAAGACAGAGGACCTGGCATGTATTTTTTCCTCCACACTCAGTATACACAAAATCTGGCTCAGTTAGTCATAGTCTCATGAGTCTCTTTCACTGAGCTGACCTTCCAAACTCCTGCATGCCTGAGATCAATCACTTCGATTTTGGAACATACTGCTCCACCCATCCATCCTCCCTGGAGAGACAGTACAGAAGAATTGGAGAGGATTAATCCAAACAAACCAAACAGATGTTGGAGAAAGAATTCCTCCCACTCAGTCATCTTCTGACTGAAACTTATCTTGCCCTTATCACAGATGGCCCTTTCCATTTGACAAGCATGTTAATTTACTATTTAAATATGTACCATTTAGCTAGTACTGGAGACTTTTCCCCAATATTTTAGTGAGGGGCTTAGAAAAAGACTCAAAGAGTCTTGGTGCATGCAGAGGAAATTTGAAATAATGACAAACAAAGTACAACTAAAATTTAGTTTTAGCAATAGCCTACATTTAAGTTGCAGGCTTTAATGATGGTGTTGATAAGATGGTGCTGGTGTCCCTAAGGTGAATTTGTGTTTTGTTTGTCCATTTTTATGTAGGTCATGTTCCCATTGTGTAGGGATTTTGTAATAATAACTGAAAGGAATATGTGTCACAAATAGCTAATAACACTAAGTGTATCATGGGCAGCTTACCCCAGTAAGACATCTTGGCCTTGTTGATTTCCAGGAGTATGAACTCCTTCAAATTACAATGAATTTCAGTGGATCCAGTCTCTCACCTTTTGCACAGAAGACAGGAGAGGCAAGGGAGAGAGAGTGAGGTAAGAAAAGCACTAAGGAAAAATATGTGTCATATCTGTTAGCTCCAGGGGGTGAGCAACTTATAAAGCAAGAATATAGCCCACATAGGACAGATAGAGAGGACTGAAAGAAGACTTTCTTGGGAAGGGACAGAAAAATCCCTTGAAGGGAAGCTACAGATCTCCAGGTTTAAAGTGGGCACAAAGCAGCAGTTTTGCAGGGAAAATGTCTGGCTTCCTGGACCCACTTGAGAAAAGCAGCAGTCCAGAGACAGGCAGCATCCAAGAGCCATGTTTCTGTGCTGAGCAGGAGCAAAGCAGTGCAGCAGCAAGGTGTCAGCCCACACGCACCCAGAGGTGATGGATAGACCCATTAGATTTTAGCTTTGTTGCTGAGAAGTCAGACTGCTGTGTTGTTGTGTGATGTGACGCTGGTCCACCAGGATCTGTGCTGTGTCAGTGAGTTAATTTGATATTCACTATCTGAAATTTGCCTGATATTGTTTAACAGTCAGTGCTTTCTTGTATCAAACACCCTCTATCAGCTCAAAATGCTGGGCTTGAGATTAAAATCATAAATTCCCCTCACTTCTATGTCCAGAAAACTTTTGCTGCCAAAAACCCATGAATAATTGTATTTAGGCAGTTTCATAGCTCTGTTGTGAGCAGAAGAGGTCATTTGCAGTGAAAAACTTAATTTCCTCTATAAAGCTAGTTTTACTACCAAAAAATGAACAATGGCCATTTGGTCTTTGCTGAGGGTAGAAATGCACTTTAAAAAATTACATTAATTTTAAGTGACCTACTTCCATATGTCATGGAAATACAAGGGATTCTCCCATCTTCAACACCATTGAAATATAAGTGTGTGTATATGCATAAACTAGTTAAAATTTCATTCTAAGGTAGATGATAAATAGTTGAAACAGAGCAGGTCACTAGTTGATTACTTTCTTATTTAATTTGGTATCCTGCTGCAAATGTTAAATCTCCATTGAAAGTACAGCAAAGCTTGGGGATTTTCTGAGCTAAGAATTTGGTTTTCACCACTTTTAATTTTATAAATAAAAATTTAGAGGAGTTCTTGTGAGGTTTTTTGTGTAGATCAAATCTGAGTCAAATTTGCTGCAGTGTTAAAATGCAAATACAAAATTTGGAAGGGTTATAAATAACTACTTCATTTTGGGTGACTCAGAAGCACATTCCCCAAAATTATCTTCCCAACTGAGAGGAACATGAGCAATTTCAGACTAGAGGTAAGCATGTAGGACCTGTGCAGTCCTATCTTAATTCGTATTTCAACACACAAAACAGCTGTGTTACGATAATACTAAAAATCCAGTCAAAGAGGTCAACATTTCTTCCTTCATGACATAATCTGCAGTAGGTGGTCAGTTTTGGTAGTACTCATGGCCTTCAACTGAGAAATGGTAGTCAGAGAATCACTTCACAAAAATTTATTTTCTAGGTATAAGCATATAATATTGCATGATGCCATGTGAAGGTGCCGGGTATCCTGAAACAGTGTGGTACCCTCAGCAAGGGTAGCTAGACCAGAACAGGTGCTGAGATTCTTTCTGCACCTGAGATAACTAATTCAGAGTTAATTCAGGTTCCATCACACTGTACTACGTCCTTCCATGTAGATGTATCTCTTACTTCTTAACTCTCCCTATGTGTTCCAAAGACTACAGATAGCAGGTCTGCAAAAACCACAGGTAAAATCAGAACTGATGTGAGTAAGTCTCTCATTAAATATTTTGCACATACAGTCATGTGCTATCTGCCACAGACTTGCTGAACAGTCAAGGCACAAACTAAAAATTAAGAACTGCATTTTTTTCCTCAGATAATCTTAATTTACTTTCTTATTTTTTTCATTTCCAAGTTATTTGACACCTGTTCATGATCTACTGTTCTCTTACTGTAAATTAGTCATATATTTAAAGGTTAACTCAGTCATGTAAATAACCTCTGCTTGCAGATGCTACAGATCTGGATAAAGACCTGAAGACTAGTGAACATACAAACTCAGGTGTGTACACATTATATACTTTACCTAGCTTGCAACCAGCATGTTGGAACATACTGGTTGTGTTTTGCTTTTCAATGGAAATCATGTCCGTGACCTGATGTGCCTACTAGATCAATAAAAAATTGAATTGGTACAACCAGACATCAGTGAACTGGAATTTAGGGGACAGAACTGAGGTATATGGGGAGGGATTGTAGGAAGTACATAAAACATTTGCATAAATTTAGCCTCAGAAATTGATAGTGATGTAGCTTTTTTTTTCAGCAGCATGGAGGTCAATGCATGTTGCGTTAAGTCCAGCCTGGGGGCCAAATACTCCCATGGGTAAGACTGCACCAAGATATATATTTCTCCATGCTTCTGGCACCCAAGATCAAAGTTTCATGCTGCCAGCCTGGGGAGGAAGACACCGTCCATGTGTGGGACCGGCACCAGCTGAGCCACTGCTTCAAGCATGCAGTTCCCCAAACAATACCTGGCCATCTGCTGTCTGCAAAGAAGAGGTGCAAAAGAGATTTCCAGAGTGCAGTGATATTTTTATGTGTTTCATTAACAATCTTTGATTCCTGTCTAGTTCCTGA
Source organism: Pterocles gutturalis (assembly GCF_000699245.1). Lineage (NCBI taxonomy): Eukaryota > Metazoa > Chordata > Aves > Pterocliformes > Pteroclidae > Pterocles > Pterocles gutturalis. Next base: position 5,785 of record NW_010133635.1, on the reverse strand, counting down.
AGAGAGAGAATATTTTCTTTTCCCCTGTACCTAGTAAACTGGTTGTGGCTTTTACCCTTTGCCAATGGTGATGTTGCCACTCTCTTTGAACAGTGGTTTCTGTCACCCGCAAGAGTCATGGGCACTACTGATCCTGTCTATGAGGCAGGTGCACAAGAGAGAAAGTATGGATAGGGGATTAGTTTCCACTTCTTTATCCTCCAGTGCACTCATCAAAATAGTGCAGAAGGCACATAAGGAAAACAAACGTCTGCTACCAGTAGAAGTGAACATTTCTTCCTCAGAGGTAGGATACTAGGCCAGTCAAGTGTAACTATGTCTTTTTAAGGATTGGTTCCTCTCCTAAGACACTCCAGTGTGTTTTGAATGGCTACATGCTATCCATGCAAAACATTTATATTGCTTCAGATCAGCTCTATATGTTAGGATAACAGGGCAGATGGAAATATTCATGACAATCTGTAAAGCATCAATCTTGCCAGGAAATCCTGATTGCTTTCTTTACCAGAGTTATGAAATTAGTAGGGAAGGCAAAGGCTGTGGCTTTTTAGGCTGAAGAGAAGCATCTAATCAGCACATCATGAAATCCTATTATCAGAACTATTTTAATTGGTTTAGATATGAACAGAATCATATAGGTCAAAAATTAGCTGATAAACAAAGGAGTTAGTATGATAAACCATTGTGCTGAATGCAAAGTAGAGAGTGAAGGGATTCTCCTTCTCATACAACTCCAGAGCTGTTATTTAATTTCTAGGAAATCATTCATTAATGGACTTTAGGAAGGGTACTAAATTAAGGGCTGTGGCACCATAAAGGAGCGAGAAGGAACTCATCAGGACAAGGCTCTAATTCACAAAAGCCCATAATAGGGTGCCTAAATCCTCCAACTCTCATCAGCCTCACTTTAAGCACATAGAATCATAAAATCCTTAGGGTTGGAAGGGACCTTAAAGACTATTGAGTTCCAACCCCCCTGCCATGGGCAGGGACACCTTCCACTAGACCAGGTTGCTCAAAGCCTCATCCAGCCTGGCCTTGAACACCTCCAGGGATGGGGCATCCACAGCTTCCCTGGGCAACCTGTGCCAGGGCCTCCCCACCCTCACAGTAAAGAATTTCTTCCTGATATCTAATCTAAATCTGCCCTCTTCCAATTTAAATCCATTACCCCTTGTCTTGTCAGTGCATGCCCTTTTAAAATGTCCCTCCCCATCTCTCCTGTAGGCCCCCTTCAGGTACTGGTAGGCTGCTATAAGCCTTCTCTTCTCCAGGCTGAACAACCCCAACTCTCTCAGCCTGTCCTCATAGGGGAAGCGTTTCAGCTCTGTGATCACTTTTGTGGCCCTCCTCTGGTCCTGCTCCAACAGCTCAACATCCTTTTTGCATTGGGGGGCCCAGACCTGGATGCAGTACTCCAGGTGAGGCCTCACGAGGTTCCATTGCTAAGGCTCTATTCCATCTCTGTCTTCTGAGTCTCATGGTCTTTTACGTGCTGCACATTAGAGGGGAGCAAAAGGGCACTCTCACAGACTGGCTCATCAGAAAATGGGGGAGCTCAGGTGGGAGCTAATGCCAAACGGTTTTCCTTTCTCTTCAAATCTGACAGTTCCTGTACAACAGTATGCTGTGACAGGCGTGGAGAAACGCGGACAGCTGGAGGGGAGCAAAACTGGCAAGCGGGGTGACATTTTCTCATGCAGAAAATACATTGGAACTTAATGTTGTTTTTCAAAGCCAGGAAAATGCTGCCGCAGGAGGAGGATATCTAAAGAGCAAACTAAAAAAGCATAGTGAGGCACGGGTGTCCGGAGCAGCCTTTTTTAAATTGAGGGCTCATTGAGGTGGGAGCAACCTCTCAACCTCTTGCACAGGGCCAAACACAAAGCTGTGCTTGAAACATCTTTTGGTAGTCAAGTTTAAAGACCTTTCATGTGAGGTCTGCTGTAAAACAGCTGGCAACTTGAACAGCTTTGTATGAGATGAGCACCCAGCATGTATTTTCTTCTCCAACCTGTTTCGTGGGGGTGTGGAGGGGGGTGGTTTTGAGCCTGCAGTGAATTGCATCCCAGTGATCAGGCTACTTAGGGATGGATGGAGAACTGCTTCATGGAGTCTGAGTTTTTTGGTATAAGGTAGGCACACTACACTGTTTTCTGGCAAAGTGGAGAAGCAGCCCAAAAGAAGTCAAACATTTGTCATTTTTGGATAACATGCTTGTGCCAAGACTGATGACCACGACACATGCTGAAAATTTCTGTGAGTTTGCTAAAGGACCAATATCCACCAGAGACTAAAAACATTTTGTGTTAAACTTAATAGTTTCCTGGGTGCCGCATGTCTGTAACTCTAGATGAGATCATGGATGTCAGTCTAAACCATTAAGCACACCAGCTTTGTATTATCTCTTAGCATCCTAATGTAGCATAAGCACTTAGGAAGCTTGTTAGTGATGTAGTGGATATTACTGTAATCAAATTTAACATTCAGTTTCAGGTGACAATGCCACCATGGGGCTTGTCTTTCATTTAAGGTTTCTGTGACAATCTGAATACTTTGAGTTGCTTATTACTCAGTCACTAAGGAAGCCTCTAGCTTTTACACCCTTCTTAGAGTCTATACCTCTTACTAAAACCCACTAGTATGTTAGTGAATGTTTCTTCCTGCGAAAAAGATGACTGAACATCCCTATATCGCAAGTTCCATCGCAACCTTTAGATTGTTTGTATTTTGTGTTACTGCAGGATTTTCTACTGCTAAATACAAATGTCTTGCTGGTATTGTTTAGACAAAATATAAAATTATTTAATTTCAGACCAGATCAATAACGTGCAGTCCTGAATGCAAGCCAGTATGGCTGATAAGCTGAGACTCAGCCCCTTCCTTCTTTCTTTTTTTTTTTTTTTGCCATGGGTGTGCTAGCAGTGGGCAGCTTTGCATGACCAAATGGTGTTAAGAGCTGTTTTGCTACTTCTTTCTAGCAATGGACATGCTGGAAGAATAGCATCCTTTCTCCATTTGTGCATCTGTCCAGGGCTAGCAGCAATCTGGCCCTCAAGATTATAGTGGCAGTCATGGAGACTAACGTAGCGCCTAATGTGTCATCTGTCTTGCAAATAGCTGTTATTTAAATAAAGCAGAAAACAGCCTACAGTCAGTTTTCATGGATTTGGGTGGGGAGAACCAAGTCAGTCTGTGAGCATTAAGACTAATGATGCCTGATGGGTTTTTATCTCAAAGTCTCTCTGCTGTGATTCTCTGATGCCTACTGAAGGGTGAGCTCATGCTTGTGCCTTTTCCTCAGTAGGGATACTGATTGTAGACAAGTAGTATCTCTTGCCTCTCTCTGTTCAGACACTTGTAGGAAGTTAATAACTTAATATCTTCTCCTCTGTCAGATTTGATCAAAATTGGACAGGAGATTCTAAAGATATATAATAAGGAGAGTAGCAATAGACACACATATGCCTGCATACATAGAGTAATCAAATAAATGTCATTTCCTTATTAAACCAGAATAAAACCAGTCATCACTGTAAAAGACTGTGCATGTAAGATATATTTCATTTGCTTCTGCTTCAAATCTTGGACTTGCAGAAAGATTTTCCAACACATTTAGGTATTAGGTACCTTCCTAACTCTACTTGATTTCAGTATTTAGGGTCCTATGCTCTCCAAGAATTTACCATCATGCATATTGCAATACCTAAAGCACTTACAGCTTTAGAATAAATTTTTGTTTGTATTGTTGTATGTTTTCTGAGACTTAAAAAAAAGCATGAGAAAATATATTTAAGATGTCCTTATAATTATATCCAAACTATCATCATTATCTTTTATATAAAGTATCTTCCTTATTTCCCTTTTTAGTCCCCAGTTCAAAAAAGGGAAATAAGGAAGACCCAGGAAACTACAGGCCAGTCAGTCTCACCTCTGTGCCTGGCAAGATCATGGAGCAAATCCTCCTGGAAACTATGCTAAGGCACATGGATAACAAGCAGGTGATTGGTGACAGCCAACATGGCTTCACTAAGGGCAAATCATGCCTGACAAATTTGGTGGCCTTCTGTGATGGGGCTATAGCTTTGGTGGATAAGGGAAGAGCAACTGATGTCATCTACCTAGACTTGTGCAAAGCATTGGACACTGTCCTGCATGACATTCTTGTCTCTAAATTGGAGACATGGATTTGGTGGAAGGACCACTCAGTGGATAAGGAACTGGCTTGATGGTCTCACTCAAAGTGTTGTGATCAACAGCTCAATGTCTGAGTGGAGACTGGTGATGAGGGGTGTTCCACAGGGGTCAGTGTTGGGACCAGTGTTGTTTAACATCTTTGTGGGAGACATTGACAGTGGATTGAGTGCACCCTCATCAAGCTGGCTGATGACACCAAGCTGTGTGGCACAGTCGACATGCTGGAGGGAAGGGATGCCATCCAGAGAGACCTTGACAGGCTAGAGAGGTGGGCCCATGCAAACTTCATGAAGTTCAACAAGGCAAGTGCAAGGTCCTACACATGGGTTGGGGCAATCCCAAGCACAAATAAAAGCTAGGATGGATTGAGAGCAGCCCTGAAGAGAAGGACTTGGGGATGTTCATTGATGAGAAGCTGAATGTGAGCCAGGCAATGCGCGCTTGCTGCCAAGAAAGCCGACCGTGTCCTGGGCTGCATCAAAAGACGTGTGACCAGAAGGTCGAGAGAGGTGATTCTCCCCTTCTGCTCTGCTCTCTTGAAAACCCACCTGGAGTGCTGCATCCAGTTCTGGGGCCCCCAACATAAGAAAGACATGGGCCTGCTGAAGTGAGTCCAGAGGAGGGCCACAAAGATGGTCAGAGGACTGGAGCACCCCTCATATGAGGATAGGCTGAGAGAGTTGGGGTTGTTCAGCCTGGAGAAGAGAAGGCTCTAGGAAGACTGTATAGCAGCCTTCCAGTACTTGAAGGGGGGCTACAGGAGAGTTGGGAAGGGACTTTTTATCAGGGGGTGCAGTGATAGGATGAGGGGTAACAGTTTTAAGCTGAGAGAGGGCAGATTTAGGCTAGATATAAGGAAGAAATATTTTACAGTGAGGGTAGTGAGGCACTGGAACAGGTTTACCAGAGAAGCTGTGGATGCCCTATCCCCGGAGGTGTTCAAGGCCAGGCTGGATGAGACTTTGAGCAACCTGGTCTAGTGGAAGGTGTCCCTGTCCATGGAAGAGTTGTTGGAACTCAGTGATCTTTAAGGTCCCTTCCAATCCAAACCATTCTCTGATTCTATGATAATTCTGTTGAATATTCTTTTGTTTTATTTAAAACTTAACTGCCACTACCAAAAAGCTACGTACCTTGGAAAACGAGCAACCATTTTTGCTATTTATATCAAACATTAAAAGTGTCCAGTGTTCCTGTCTGAAACAGTTTGTGGTAGGCAGTATATGATGCAAGTTCATCATATTCTTTCACATGTGTTAGAAGGGTTAAATGGTGGCTAGTTTAGGCATCTGCAGCTGGACCTGCTTTTGGAGGTGGGATGTTAATTCTTTCTAAGTGGTAGCAATGCTCATTATTTCCTTCTGAACCTTTTCTTTTTCAGTGTGGTTTTTTAAGGTCTCAGACACTGGAGCCAAAAAACTCAAAGCAGAATTTTATCTTTTGTTTGAAATTATGCAAGTTTCTATTCCTCATAGCTACCAAAAAGCTTAAAGCTAGTACAAACCTAAAAGAGGAAGTTGCCTTTGCTTTTGAACACTTACTTAGGAAAAACAAGCCAAACACGGGTGCTGAGGGAGATGGCAGAAGT